>NW_020218564.1:619314-689455 GCF_003070985.1 Temnothorax curvispinosus | reverse complement strand
GTGAGATCCGAAAAAAAGAAACTTCCCGCACAATTAATATTATAATTAATCAATAACTGCATTGTTATAATTGAATAATTAAATAATATATGCAAATCTTTATCTTATGATTATTGATATAAATGTATCGTTATATCTTGCACTTTCTATCAAAATTATTTTGATACATTATATATTAATAATATATAATGTAGTCATATATTATTGCAAAACTGAATAATTGAATTATATCATCAATTCTAAAATAATTAAAAAATGTTCAGTGTTTCTCGACAGAATATTTAGAATCTCACGTCATGTTACTTGACTTTATCTGGCATAAAGCCAATTTTTCAATAAAAAATAGATGGATAGGCTACAAAAAATTAGGGTATAATCGATGTTTTGTTAAAATAAATTTTAGTAATAAATAATAATTATCACGATTTCTATGAAATAAATTTTATATTATATCTATATCATGCTTCCTTGCATCGATTTACATAATATTTGATCTTGATTAAATATAGATATGGAAGGAAATAAATGGATATAAATAAAACACATCTTAACTAACTTAAAATTATTTCCTATCTATAAATATTTTTTTCTTATAACATTTAACACAATATTTTATTCTTATCTCTTTTATAAAAAAAAAAAATGTTACAACAATTTCTTTTTGAAGAAATCTTAAAAAAATTTTGTATTTCAAAAATCATTACTTTAATTAATTAGAGTATTATTTTACTTTTTCTCTTGTGTATCAAAAATATTCATTACTAACTCTAGTTTTAAATAGAGAATTCATCAATATAATAAAATTTCAAAGATTTAATTTATTATGTAAATTTTATTAAGAAATTTTATTTAAAAGTAATTTATATAGAACGCGGCAGTTCTGTTAACATAATTTGATGATATTTTCGCGAGCTCGGTGCATGCGAAGTGTGCGAGTATTTCCTCAAGCACACTAGCACAATCACAATAAATCAATAACAATCACTAAATACAACAATAAACAAATGATACCAAGATTAAATATCTGCCCTAATCAGTTTTAGCCCATCCATTTTAAGGTAACGGATCTACGAAATGTAATATTTTTATACTATAAATTATTGTAATTCGAGATATGTATCGAGATTTATTTTTACTCTATATTTGATTATTCGTAGATTCGCTACCTCAATAAAAAAGATTCTCACTGACTCACCGATCAGATGCGCAACTGGCGGAGTTAGTCGGCCGCGTAGCTACGGTGATACTGTAACATATAAACATAAAATTCATATTAAAGAAGCGTTCAAAATGATCAATATTTCAAAAAATAATTCTTACGCGCCTCTAATTCGTCTTTCAATAAAATATTTAGCGATACACGTATCTATTTACCGAAAAAGATATTTACAAGAATAAAATTGTAGATAATTTCTCTTTCTCTAATTTTTAACTTATCAAGGTAAAACAAGTAAAATAAATGAGAATTATATTATGCACATAAAAGATGATACTCACCCCAAAGTTGCTCTGCCGGGGCCCGATGTCTTTCCCAGACCTCCTCCTCCTCTCAGAACGTCAGGCCTTCTCCTCCCGCCGCACAGGACACTCGCGAGAAACACTCGCGGATAACGAACTACAATCGCGCGCGGACTACGTTCATAAGTCTTTCTCGCGCGATACTGTACGGCACTCCCGTTTAAAAAAGTCCTTTAGTCCGATTACTTGAACGGCACTCCCGAAGCAAACGCGACGAACCGGCTGCGGTTCGTTCATTCAATTAAATCGGCGGACGAAGGGTACGTTAGCTTCCCCGTCTTTGGATTTTTATCCAAGCAGAGCAAGAGTTTTGCTTGGGTAAAATCCTCGTACTGGGTACTGGGCCTTCCCACCTCGCCAAGGTCGTTACATTTCTCTTCAATTATAGAATGAATTTTCACAGTTTTGCGCTAGACCATTTTCGATGTTTGAGCTGAACATAGACAATCAACAGCAAGATTTGATGCTACATTTGCTTATATTTTGCAAGAGTTTTGCAAAAATTACTACTGAAATAAAAGAAAAAGGAAAATTGGTGCATTAGATACTAACACAAGAAAACTCTGAATTACGCTAACTTTGCTAACTCATGTGCCATGCTAATGAGTAGCCTAGGCAAGCCTAGGAAATGCCGTGTTTGAGGGTTAAATGTTATTAAAATAATTTTTCTTCAATATATTGTTTAAAAAGACGCATTATTTTCGCAATAAGAATTAAGTTTCCCTAGATTGTCGAAATATCACACTGTGCGCCGCGTGCCTCGCGTCGTTCCGCGTTCATCACTCTGCGTCGCGTTAATGACGACGAAATGTTGGAAGATCTTAAAGCGTTACGCGAGATACTACGCGAATCAAGTGGACGGTTAGTAAAGCCTGAAGACACGCAGTTGATTAAACAAAAACACAATTAAAATTAAATATCGCACGCACAACGTACGGTATCGAGCACGTAAATCTCGCGAACGTAAAACCGTACTATTAATACTTTACACAACGAGCAGTCGCGACTGCGTGGGCCGTTAACTTACGCTTACGCGGCACGAAATATATGAAAATGTACGAAATATTAATGAACGAGCGTTGTATTACAGCGTGCCATTACTTGAATCACTTACTTGGATCACGATACGATTTCACTTTGTCACTCGGCAGTCGGCCCTCCTCCCGCTCTTCGAGAAGAATCGGAGATAATTGCACGACAATTTCGGCACAGCGTTCAAAGCACGACACGAGAATCACGAGATATGCCGCGTAAATGAATGCCACATTCTGCACATTCCAGAGTCTAGAGTCCTATGGCGGGGCGGGACGAGCGATTATCGCCCGTGAATATCACGAAACTACAAATCACTCACAATTGCCGTACCTTCGCCTCGAGTACCTCGACGTCTCCGTCTCGAGCGAGCGACCGCGTCGCACGGCACATCATTCACGACACTTGCGATACACTTGCGAAATTATTGAGCGCGTCGTCGATTATTCCCGCGGACCGAGGAGCAGGAGTGCCAATCGCACGAACGAGCGCGTTCCGAATAACACCCACGGCACGGAGCACGGAGCACGGAGCACACACTTCACACCTGTTCGAAATTTATCGGGAGAATCGGAGAATGACTGTGCATATCCGCAGGTGACGGTACTCCGAGCGTCGACGAAAACAAGTATCAAGGCCGTCTCGCCGATAGAAACAACCGTCCGCGCCCCGACTTTGAACGTACGGTGCTCCGAAATCGACGAATTCATTCAACGGCAATCAACGGTCGCGCGCCTGCCGCCTAGTACGACTGAACAATGGCTACTGCGCCGGCGCCGCCGGCGGCGGCGAGAGCCGAGAGCGGCCGAACGTGATTGGCCGGATTCGGGGGCTCGACTCGCGACGCGCGCGCGCAAGTAATACGTTACAACTGTACTCGTTCAACATCGATTCGTCGATAGCGAGATCGATACGATACACAGCGAGAAATGGCGAGAAGTTATCGTTCGTGTTTCTTTCTCGTGAACGCAAAGAAATCCGGTTACAGAGTAATACAGAGTGTGTGTCTTACAAGCTGAACGTACGTCGAATATTCCGTTCCTTCTCGTGTCGACTGCAACGAGTGGGATCAGTGGGATGCCGTCGCTGGACGAAATGAACGCCGAACGCCGTGCTGGACACTGCTGGACTTATCACCCTCCCGGCTGTGATTTGGCGGATCTTCTGCAGTACTTCGCGATCGGTGAGTGAATTGTGACAAATGATTCTCAGACAGAGACAAAATGATTCGAAGCGCGATACGTCCGAATCTTAATGGAATCGTTGTTCCGCGTGTCGCAGAGAAACGATAACCTCGGAATTCACGTCTCCTGTCTCCGTTTCGATTTCTTCGAATGAATGAATCGCGCCGGGAAGACGCTTTAATGAATAGCTCGAACCTCTCGTTAAGTGCGAGAATTAATAATTAATTAAGTGATGATCGAAGAGAGCGACCGCGCGTTTGCGGTTTGCCGTTCGCACTTTGCTTGTCGTGATCGCGAACGATCGTGAACGAGGGAGCGAGCTTGCTTCGAAATGCTTATGAACGTATCAAGAGTGCGAACAAGCTGAAATGTGCATCCATGAATATAATTCCGTTTTTTCTTCAAAAACAGACACGTAATTCGCTCGTTTACGTAATTTATTACGTTTACAAACGTTTCAAATTTATTTGTATGTGCTTTTTTATTCTTATCTTAACTTTTATACTTTATAGAAAATTTACATTAAATTGTATTTGTAAAAATTTCGTCGCGATCGTTCTTAACGCGCGGTGATCGCACACATGTATAAAAGACGATAAACCGTCGTCGTCAACATTCTCTGTTGCTTGTTCCCCAAATATTATTCGTTTTGCCTACAAAATTTTCCATAAAGGCCTATTATCTCGTATTCGAATTTTTAAATTGATAGGAGATACATATCTTTTATTTGAAATAACCCAGATAGCACGTACAAAAGCGGGGACATAAGACATTGTAAAACTCTCGATGGTGATTGTTTTATTACGCTTCTCTGTGGGTGCATCGTTTTTAATCAGTTTAGTCTGTATCAGAGAGAAGCCTGAAAAAGGCCATTCCGGTCTTTTTTCGTGGGACCATCGAAAGCCTCTGTACGCTACCGCCAATATATTCATTTTCGAAATTAGTACTACGTAGCCACGTTCATTTTCCGACACTGCCGATAAAACATCATTCTGGTACGCATCCGCGCTGATCCGCGCTGGAATTAATGGCCTCTCTCAGGCTTCTCTCTGCTAAGACGTTCTTGAACAGTTCTTGAGATGTCGCAGATATGATCGAAAGTTGGAAGACTTCGATTACAAGTGCGGGCAAAGCAGAAATGATTTTATTTTACGTGTAAAATAATACTTATGCTTGCTCATTGTAAAATCCAAAACTCCAATAGTAGTTTTAACAGAGATACCGAATGTAATTAGTAATATTAAAATTAAATTACGCAGATTTTTTCGTGATTTAATTAAAAGAAATGCCAAGACTTCTTTCGATCATAATAATCGCACTTGTTTTAACGCATAAACTACTTATAAATTTTTTTAATTTTGCCGGATATAAGATTAAGAGACTAAAAAGAGATCCAGCCATAAATCATTTTTTTAATTGCTCATTATGATTGAATCACTATGCATTTCTTCCGTAACGATTTAGTTTACGATTAAGTAGATCCGTCAATCGATTGACGACTCGGTCGATCGAGCCGCAATATTCACTCCACGCCTGCTTAAGAAGTCAAACCACTTACCAGTAGCTATCAAGGCCACTCACTCGATTATTCGCGTTTCTTGCGAACTGAATGTAAAGTCATACAGAATAGCGCGTGCATAAGCTCGCGATAAATACTTTAACGAGTAACTTATGATCTATTAGGATCGTGGATCGACAATTTCTTTCTTCATAAATAATTGTTGACCTTTATGCGCTACCAATCGGACGTTACTCAATCACGTTGATCGTTCGCCATAGATCTTTTCTCATAAAATTCTCCGTATGTCGCATCTCCTCGAGTGTCGCATCCGAAACGGTTTCTTATCGTAATAATACCGAGACCGTTCTGCTCGTTACGTACAAAACCGTTTTCAGACTGCAATGTCCTCTCTATGACCGTCATCTGTGTGAGAGATGTGTTCTATAGCTAAATCATTGAAATATTAGTCTTTGCTTGATATAGATTGCGTTTTAAGAAAATATATGTATTTTTCTACCCGTTAAAACGAATAACATTTATTTAATTTAATTATCATACCATTACCTTTTATATGAAATAATTTATATAATCACTTTGCTCGTTAAATTAAAAAATCTTTCAGCTGCACTCAATTCTTTTATTCGGCAAGGATGTTACTCATTGTCGTCTTTGGCCGCGCGCGTCATCAAAATGATCTCTTAGACTGACTTAGACAAAGAAAATCGAAACGCATAGATTGCTCTCATCAGACGAGTATTGTCGACATTTAAATGTTCACCTGGCAATCGCGCTCCGGGATTGATATCACTTACGCCGAACGAACTTGAAACCGAACACGCGTTGACTCGCGTTGACCTTTCATTACGTGCGCGCGTTCGCGACCAATGTAGGTATTCTTTCAATTCTTCGTAAAACCTTTCGTTTCTGTGTCGATACTGATCTCGCCTTTCGTTTCTTCGCTTGCGCCAAACCAACCGCCGTCAGAGGTAAATCAAATCCAACTCGCCAAATTACGAGATGTGGTATGCAATCGTTCTTTTTATGCGCGATAATTAATTTTGCGTATGTTCGTCCAGACTCTTAAAAACACGCTGAAATTCATGAACATCACCGTTGCGACGCGCGTTCAATGCGCTTCAAATAAAAAAGCGACGCAATATGCTGGAAACAAATTACGATGTGCCGTAGATGCGTGCGATTTCTGTGCGTGTTGCACCTATGTATTACGTACATATTCCAACTGGCATAACTGTGCAGCACGTATGAATTATAATAAATACGTTACATTAAGTGAATAGCGTTATGCGGATTTCGAATGAGTCTATTTTTTGTTTTGATAATATCTGAGGATTATCGTCTTTCTGTTGATTTCTATATATAACATATAGGCTTTATTAAAAATCGCAGACTTTTTCTCGGTTACACAGATACTGAACCGAGAGAAAGATTTAAAGTGTCTATCTACACTTCTCTTCCGCCATCATGGGACGCTAAAAACTTGAAATTTATCTCTCAAACAGGTTTCCCTAATATAATCGGAACGACAGTTTCAATGAATTTTGATGAGAAATATTTATCCAAAGAAAAAAGGAGTTCGCGTATATCTCAATTTAAAAATAACTTGGGTGGATATATATATATATAACGGGTGAAAGTTGGCGATGTCTCTTCATCGATGTATAGGAATCGAAAGATATAAGTATCCGATATTTTTTATTCTAGGATTGGAAATTGATTGGTTGCAAAAAGAAAAACAGAATCCTTCACTTTTATTTTGGAAACTGTAATGAAACGCGGAGACATGCGTTTGCCAGAGGCAAATCGTTGATTCACAGAGCTGCTATACGCGATCTTGACGGGTTCTGATTCCGTAAAAATTGCAAGTGGATCACTGCAGAATTCTCCGTCGGCGCGCTTTCCTCGTAAATTGATAGCTACCACTTTTACGTGAACACGCGGAACGAAAATTATATGCGCGCACGTACTTACAGTAACTGGGCGGTGATATAAACGCGCGAGCGAGTTCGTGCGTAAATAACTGAATGAATAAACGTTGGAGTAAAGTGTACCGATGGCCGTTATGTAAACGTGAATCTTAAATATACACGCCAATCTCGCGCAAACTTTAAAAGAAACGCTGTTCACATTGCAGATACTAAAATCAGAAATTGTTACTTCCGTTTCAATAAAGAATACTTGAATAATGTTTAAGAGGAGGATGCATACATACCTATATCTTTATAAAAACACGTTCTGCGTTTTCTTGTTCCATTGGCAAGTTTTCGTTTCCTTACAAAATGTAGATAGGTGTCTGTGCGAGGTTACTTTCCCGGGAGTTCGTATAACAATCGCAACTCATGAGTTTCTGACATTTTATCCGGAAAACATTGCATGATACTGCTCTCATATGAGAATACTGTAATATCGTACGCAATCTCTACCTGTTTGATCTTGCGAAAACTGGATATAATTAGCGAATTTTCACGAATGAAGGCAAGCTACGCACGGAAAGGAAAGCGACTGGAAACAATTATGAAACACACACATTGCTAATGGAAATTGAAACGTCAATCATAATGTTCCCTCATTGCCAAAAGCGTCAGAAATAATTTAAACGCAATAATTCGATCTTAGAAATCATGCTTAACGTTTATCCGAAAAAAGCAAATCTATTCCCTTTATTTCGCGAAAATCAGCATTACATCGAAATGCATCGCTAGAGAAAGGATAGAAGGGAAACAATGATTTGCGTGGGCGCTTGGGTGAAAAAGACATGAGCGTAAATAACCATTGTGGAAAAGAAACAGACTAGGAATGCTGACGCGTCGGTCACTAAGGCTCCGCCAGCTTTCTAACAACAATCACTTTTATGTAACGGCCATTATTCGTCCCTTTTTATTATAACAAAGGTAAATACAAAGAGGCGCAACTTTCGCCGCATAATTGCGCCGCGGACGATACGCAATTCGTATCGTTTGACAAATATTCGTGTGAGATAATAAAAGTCGCGGAATATGTCGAGGAGTAGTTACATATGGGGGATAACCTTTCGGAATTATCCGACGAAGGACTAGAAGACCTCTTTGGCGACCAACCTTTCGTACCGGGTGGCACTGATAAATGACACCGTTCAACCGAATCTACTACAAAATATACGACAACGGAGTCATTTAAATCACCCTGTAGACGGTTGTCGACTGCAGGCAACTTCGCGATCGGGTTCTGACAGTATTCTGGAATTCTTTCAAAAATATGAAAAAATGTTCAAATATTAGTTGACAAAATTTAATGTTTAATGTTTACATTTGTTAATATGTAACAATTTTAATACGTAATGTGAATTAATATGTAATAATATAACTAATTTTACTATAAATTGTCAATATTCTTTTCTGATTGATATATATATATATATATATATAATAAGTAAAAATTTACGGTCACACATAGAATTCCAGAACACTTTCAATGAGAACAATCTATATGCAATCTATATAAATAATTAATGAAGAAATATTATTAACTCTCGATCGCTCTGTCTCGAATTGATTATTTTCTACAATATTATCCTCCTTATTTTGTTACATTACGCTCACAATTCTATACATGTAACGCAAGAAAATCGCAGTTCATACACTATATGTATAACAAACGAGATATACAAAAATAAGTGGCAATGCTTTTCGAGCACAAAACGTCTCGATGGAAGAGAGAGTATAATTAACTGTATAAAATCATTTTCCAAATCTTAGCTACAACAAATTTTTTCAAAATAATCAATTTCGGCGAGCCTATGCAATATAATTATCAAAATGTTAATTATCTTTTAAATAATTATCTGCTTACAAATCAGGGAGTATTATAATTTCTTCACTATTTATAAATTGGACAAACAAGTTTTCTTTTAAGAAGTCTTTTTTTGTCAAACAATTTTTTTTCTTTTTTACACTTATATCTTCTCACTTTATATAAAATTAGAATATATTTCTATCCCCACACGTTGTGTTATAAATTATGAAAAGAAACGAGAAAATGAGGGAAGTATTGTACGAGCGGAAATTATCGTTTCGATTCGAAATAAGCGGAAGTCGGTAATCCGTATTCTGGTTCTTAACGGAAATTCAAGAGATTCAACGAAGGGCGATCGCCGCCCTAATGGCAAATATTACACATCAACACACTCAACAAAGACTATATATTATACATAAATATATATATATATATATATACATATAAACCATATAAATCGATAATTAGACATTTATTTACAATCGCAACGAGGACGTGTAACAAAAGTTAAACTATAGCCTAAGAAGAAGAAGACATAGAACCAACAATTTCAGGTACAGAATAAAATTAATCAATTATATACAAATTTCACTTGTAATTATTGTAATTGGGGAAACGCCATAAATATTCACGATGCTTACCATTCATTTCTTTGGATACTTAACGAATGAACCTGATTAAAATCTAGACGATCGAATTCAGGCTAATCGAAAAATGAGCTCGGCGATCGGCTCACTGTACGTACCTATAGTTTGTATACATACAGGTGTTCGACGTTGTGGCAATCGCTCGGTGAACGTAAATTACCGGTTTCTCCGATTCCCCTCTCTCCATTCCGCTCTCTTTCTCTATTTCTCTGTCTCTCTTTCTTTTTCCGTCATTCCCTTCATGTCACGATCGGCCACGCTTGATCTCGCTGATACGCATAATCGAGGCGTTATATGTCAATTCTATAGTTTTAAATACAAACAAATAAATGCGGATTGTCTATGATGATTCGAAACGATATTCGTGTAACGAATAAAGGTGAAAAGTAATTCTAAGGTGAGAAATTTCTATGACGATCGGATTCACCGGTATTCTCTATTTTCACTTTCGTAAGACGCGCACATAACTGAGTACCGACATCTTTTTTCCTTCACTTTGATGGCTGATCGCGACAACCAGCAATCGAGGGAATCGAGCACAGTTCGGAGCCTCGAGCGTAAAAAAAAGTACGCGCGCGCGGCGACTTTCTCTCGGCTCAAGTGTGACAATCGTCGCCCGCGACACAATCAACAAAGTTGATTCTAATCTAAGTGTTTGATAAGCACGGTTAAATCGACTTAACTTCGATCGTATCGAAAATTCAGCGTCATCAAATCATCATGGCAAAGGGATTCTCGCGAACTTGGGCGATTCTAATTAATATTTACGATTTACATTCATCTATCAATCACGCGATAGAAACGGAATTCAGTCAGGCAGAGTAATACATTTTTGGATTTTTGGGAAAAAGCTATCGTAATTTGTTCAATTGGAAAATATTTTCTAGCTTTACACTAGTCGCAGAAATCTGCATGATATATGAAAATTTATACTGAGAGGAAGATATAAGAATAATGATAATGAGTGATTATTCCGTTACTTTGTGTTCGCTATTTCATTGAGATCGTGAACTCGAGGATGTTTTTATTCATAAGTTCTTAAACATCCTGAAAAAGAACGATTCACTAGTTGCGTTCACTTCAGATAATGTTTCTTTCTCGCGGAAGCGCTGATACATGGTGCCTCGTGTTTCGAATTCGGATCTTTCCACGTGTTCTTCGCGGGCGGATCGCTGAATCTCGTTTTCGCAAAATTCATCGCTTTTTGGCAAGCTTCCTGCTCCTTCGGAAGATCGCCTTCAAAAAACCGGCACATCTCTCTCACGGGCACAGCTCTGGCGCCTCGGTTGAGATCGTGAAGGGATCTGGCACGTTGTTTGCCCTTGGGACTGGGCTTAGAAGACGTTCTTCCAAGGTCTTCCGTGCTTCTAGCCAGGCGACCGCCTAATCTCGAAAGGGATTCGAATAAAGTCAGCTTCTCCCGCACCGTCACGTAGTGGTCCCCTTGACAACGCTCCAGAAGTTTGACAACATCCTCCTCGCAAGGTGGCATTATCAAGATCGGTGGAGAGTTCGGAGATGTAATTGCCGGACAGTTCGCGGACTTTAGACAAGGCTGCAACGACTGACGTGGAACGGGGATTCTGGAAGACAGAAGAGCCAAACGCTCTTTTCGCTCCCGAAGAGTTTCTACGTTAGCGATGGTGGTACCGGTAAATTGCTGGATCTGCAACATCTGCCCCTTGTCACGAAAGATTCTCCTTTCCCTGGTTCGACTTCTCCTTTCGTTGATATCCAACTTGAATATTCCGGGACTGTTGCTTCCACTTCTCGGACTATTATTGTTTCGTTTGTCGTCCTCGTTCCGATGATTTTCCTCGGTGAATCTCACTGTGGCCGACTCGTTCGGCCTCAGTGGAGGTAGTCGATCGATAATCGAATTTTCGTTTTGCCTTCGCGTGTCGATCGACGTAATAAGTTCCTTTTTAGGCGAGCGAGTCGGATGAACATCAACAACAACATCGTTGTCGTTGGCGGAACAGATTCTGCTTCTGGTTCTACCATAGATCTTCGGTAAGTTGTTGTTATTCTCTTCGGCTCTCGCTTTTCGTCTCGCGTCCTCTTCAAGAACTCGTCGACTTCTCGCTTCGTTTTCGCGTCTGCGCGCCTCTTTGTACCTCTGTATCCTCTGTTCCCTTGTTTCTGGTTCCGGTAAAGGAACGCTGCGGGAGTCCACTGAGTCGACGCTCGACCGGCATACGCCACCCCAAGGGAGACTGTCGTCGCTACCCTCGCTGCTTTCGCTACAACCCCACGCTCTGCTGACCGGTTGGTCCTTGTTGCTTATCACAGTGGGTATGCTTCGAAATTCTCCCAAGAGGTCCTCGTCGCTCGAGTTACTGCTGGACCAACCGCGCAACTCGCTCCTTGCCCTTCTCCTAGAATCGTCGAGAATCGTCGTCGTGCACATTGCCGTCTTTTCCGTCGGCGAGTCGCTCGGCCAGCAACGTAATTCGCTGCGAGATCGCCTCCTCGTTTCCGTCGGGCTATCCGGCAACGGAACCGGACCTCTCGGACAAATGGTCAATATCTCCAGGAAGTTCAAGCATCGTTGAGCGCGAAACGGCGTTTGCCGGACTAGTTCGGCCGCGATCGCTCTGACCCAAGACCAATAGATTGGTTCCGTGTCCGCCTAAACAGATAAAAGATTCACACGCTACATTAAAATATTTATTAATAACTTATCAGATAGCGTATGTTTCTAGAACATTAATAATTAAAAAAAAAATTTTTTTTAATATGTAGTTCAAAAAATACGTTCGCTTTTAGTGTTCTAATTTAAAAAAAAAATTTAATATAAATGATTTTCGCATTATCTATTGATTATGTAGACATACAGGCGTGATGCATAAAAAAATATGTAACTTTTATAAGGAAAGTCTAGGCTTTCCACAGAGATATGAATATGAATATGGCGACAAATCAAGACGATTAAATCAAATTAAATTTGATAGACGATTGCGAAGACGATATCGAGAAGTTTTTATACAAATAGATATAGTGGTTTAACATATAGGCGAGAATGCAAGATCACCGTCAGCAACATTGCCGACGGTTATGCATATTCGGAATTCATATTCTCGTACGGTAAGTATCTGGATGCTGCATGGAGTAGTCGAACGGGTCTGTCTACCCGCAGGATCGACCGTGACACACGATTTCGCTGGCTGGCGATTCGAAAGTCACCGGTTCGCTCGAATGCGCGAACGACGGACTCCGACAACGTGGAATTTGCTCGTTAACCACCGGCGGCGTGTCGATCATTACCATCCTCGATGGAAACAAATCTCTCTGTCGCCTAGCCTGGCAAGGCGACCTTCGTGCGTCGAGTGGCGCGCACACGCGTTCAACGACACTGGCCGATATCAGGCTTGTCTGGAAAAAAGCTCGCCGACAGGTTTGTCCGTTCGTTGTCTATCTCGAGAACAACATGGAAAACCCGCTTTCGATCGGAAACCATGACGCAGCGTCGAACTATGAATAAACGACGAGAGAAATATCGTGATAAAATGGCACGAGAGCTCGGCTACACACTTGTATTCCTAGGCAACGGTGCTCATCGATCCGCGATGCTAATCGCGGCTCGCGATCATCAATGAGGTTCGCGTGGTTACCGCAATTGCTTCAATTAGCATCGTTAAGTCGACTCAGCATGAAAACGCGGAACGTCCTATTACGGAATGTCGAAGGATTCGTCCGATTGACTGGCCATGCGCTAGCAAGATAGCGTCCTTGGAACGAGCCCAAGGAAGCGAAGGAACTCTCCTCGGCTACGAGAGCGCGCGCGACGTGGTGGGATTCCTTGACAATGGCGGGTCATGGGAGAGCGGTGCAACAATCTCCCACGCATTTATCACGGCAAGCGGATCGGTAAGCGGGTGTTGACCTTGCCTACTGGCCTTATTAAGATCTCGCGATTCGACGAACGGGCGAGTGTGTTACATCACGAGATTCACGAGCCGTCGTTCCTCCTCCGCCACCTGGACATCCGCGGCCTTGGCAAGGATACCTCATATATCCCATGTTGTTTAAGTTAGCGTTTTGAGAGCATGCTTTATCTTACATTCGTGTGCCGAAGCGTTTTCGTCAAGGTTAGTCGAGCGAGCGCGCGTCTCATCGCGGCTTAGGGAGATCGCCGTGCGCTAAGTGAGCTCTAATTGGATTATTTTGCGAGTAAAGAGAAAAAAGCAAGGTGAAAATCTGATGCTACACCAGGGCGAAACTCGTAAAACGAGTTTCGAGGACTCTTGGTGCGATCTGAAAGCGGCTGGAGACCGACGACGGCTTCTATGCAAAGCGAGGAGAAATCTGCACGCGGATTTGAATTTTGGGTGATTTTCTTAGGGAGAGATCGGAGATCGGAGCCTGACTCGCGGTAGATTCGCACGGACTGAAAATATATTCGCTCGCCGTTCGCTTAGCTTACAGGAATTGTATAACGCGTTAGAAATCGAATGGCGACGCTGGCGGGTCCGTATAATTAGAAGTTGCAGCGTTCAGCGAAACGGGAGCCCGCGTGGCTCGCCCGGCGCACGTGAAAGTGTTTACGGCTGAGGAAACGGATCGTGCCGGAGATAAAGGCCATTTACATGCAATTACATTGCGTGGTGCGGCATATTATTCCTCCCTCGGCCTCTCCCGTCTTGTCTTCGTCCACGCTTCTCTCGTGCCTTTGCCTTATAGTTGCCGCCGACCGGCGAGGAACGCCGGCGTCGCCGGCCAAGAACGGCCGATTCTGTCTTGTGGAACTATGCCAAATCGCGCGAACGCTTTCGGCTCTCACGAAAGCCTCTCTAGCCCTCGAAACACGCCGTTACGATGGTCAGGGTTCAAGAGTAATCGGAGAATTCCTTTCCGATCGACTACAAATCGATTTCTCTTACAAAATTGTGGAATTTGTGACAAAATCGGCAAATTAATGTTTATCAATCTATAAAAAATTGCGAAAATGTTTAATTAGCGACAATAATTACCCAAAAGGTGACGAGCGAATGACCCTGTGAATCGCTCAAGGTAAAACCTAGAGCGAACGTATGTGGTTGACAGAGGCTGGGTGGTGCTTGACGAAGATTCAACGCTCGCAATGGTAACTTCGTCCCAGGATTACCTTCGACCCATATCCAGCCCATTCTGATGGAAACCATTCTTCTTTCGCCATAATGTTCCACATACAACTCGCCTGAAACCCAATAACAAAAATTTCAATAACGCATGTAAATAGATTAATTCGCTATTCTATATAACAATTGAGAATTAATTCATTCACAGTGATTAAATCTCAATTCCGCTTAGAAATTCCCCGACGATAAACTTTCAGTTTCGTTGCGTTCAAATACAGCACATGCCGTAAATGGTAGTGGCGCTATTAATAGTCGAGCCGCAATTTCAAGATTAAGTCAGAGGAGAATCGATGATTCACGCATTTATCGCGAATGTCCGTAACGAGTGACGGAAGAAACTTTGCATTGCGAACAATCAGTATCTGCGTTACGATAGTATAAAGTATAAGTGCAATCGAAAAGGTAAAAGCTACCGTATATCTCGTCAATGGCGCGATCGCGTTTATCAGTCTAATGAATATTTCATCACGGGTGAAACCGCGCGTTGTTGCAGCCTTTCGTGGAACGCGAACGTCGCAAAACCGATTTCCAGAATTTCCCGCCTCCCGATTTCGCTTTATCCCGAATTAGCCGATAGCGCTCGACGTAATCGATCCCCGACGTCATTTCGTGCCAAACCAATGAGTGTTTCGTCATTCGGTTCGCGCCCGAAAGACCGCTCCGTAAAAGGTGTACGTCACGAACGCTCGTTAAAGTCGTGATTTACGACGTAAGCTCATCTTCCACTTTAGTGGAAAAAAAGAAGAGAGAATTTGCGGGGGAGAGGACTAGGATAAGGGCAACGAATCGAGAGATTGACGTCATTTGATCGAAAGACGTGGGCGATAAGCCCACGTAGTATCATCGGCACCCTGTGGTTATTTCTCACTCATCTTGATTCAGACTGAACGACTATCGACCGAAAACAACGTCAAACACGCCTACGTTTCTCAACGTGACACTCAGGCGACTATTTTCGCCAGAGCCCGGGATGGAAATAGATCCTGCCGCGACTCCTTCCTGCGGTGGATAAATACCCGTCGTCGCCCTCGTCTAATCTTACAACGTCTGCGAGACAATCTGAAGTTGTTTGCCGTCGAAATGGCGGCAATTTGCAATCTTTATTTGTGAATGAAAATATTATTCCACTCCCATCGGCAATATTAAATTACGGAGATAAAATTTTTCTCCCAATAATCCATTTCAGACCTTGTAAAAAGACTTTGTAATTTCTGCAATTACTAGCTGATTAATTGTCATTATATTCGATGCTATGGATTAAATCCACCAAGGAATTTAATGACTGTTTGACGTTTCGTCGCTCTTAAATGTCTTTAAAAAATGAGATCCATTAAATGTCTCATTTTTCAAAAGTTATCACAACCATAATTTTTAAGACATTTACGAACGCTAGAAAAGGACACATTAGGATACGATTGACTGAATGCTTAGAATTCCTCTGGTTGATAGTAAGAATCGGCGTTTATGCTATATGCCTTAGGGTATTTTACCTGCATTTCTTCTTTGCGTAGGTGGATGTCGGTGGACGTGAATATAAAAGAACGACCTATGACACGCCCTTTGTCCGGAAATATTTCTTTTCGATAATGACTCGCTCAAACAATCTCGTCGATTAACTCTTTGTTCTCCAATGTTAGGTAATCCTACTCGTTTCGCTTTCTTACGTTGTCGCCATTATTACGACAGACAACAATGGAGAGTCTAATTCTAATAGAAAATTAGTCTCAAGGATTGCCATAAGTGCAACTAATTCTTCGTAATAGCGCCAAGTAATGCGCGTTGAAAATCGAGATTAACAATAAATATTGAAAAATTAAGGATTAGTATCGTTGAGCATTCAGCTTAAAGTACCTACTCGCGAATTTGTGCAATATTCGCGCGATGTATCTCGTGATACGCGATAATTCATAAAAGCAAACAGAATTGTGTATTGTGCTGCTTTTGGATAGCTAGGAATCAGCGTTACATTTATGAGTCCCATATTTCTCGGATGGTGAGTAAAAATCTCGCGGTGCATCATTAGAGTGAAAGCTCCGCTGTTTTCACGGGATGAAATTTGCATCAAGAATGCAAATTATCCCGTCAGTAAAATGATTTGATGATGTTTAATAACATCGCAATTGCTAAAATTTGCAGAGTGATAGAACTGGCGGGACACATTATATTCTCTCATTTTCTGTTTCCATCAATAAACCAGTGGAATTAAGAATCAAGTGGAACGAATTTTAAATTAATCTTGTAATGTTTCATATCGATCACACGACATCAGATACTAGAATCACTTTTACGAAAATTATGTGAATAATTCTCGCGATTTAAAATAAGATAAAAAAATGTATGATACTATTACAGATCACACTTTATTTTTTATTACAATTTTTTTTATCAGAGTCTCCACTTTTAGTAATCGACTTTTCTTTAATCCGAGATCATTAACAGACTATGAAGCAAAGATGAGTGAAGGCAAATTATGCCTATGGTTTCGTAGATTGTACGGATGTTACAAATGATGATCTTCTCTAACCGTGTAATGATTTTCACGCCAGTCATAGTGAGTCACCATAAATTCATGGTCATTCCATTTGTCTATGCCGACAAAGCTCTCTACGCGTGAGATTTTTCCACGAACGCGTTACGAAGTATATTGACTCATCAGTAAATCTCGCCGAAGTGCTTAAATTTTTTTTAAATTAAAGCAGCCAAGCGCATCGATTGCGCCAACAATTATATCATTTGAAAATGTTAATTTGCTCTAATTGCGGAAGAGGTCATAAAGTTTCTAAACGAAAACTCGGGCGAGGCTTGGTGATCGAGCGAGGTTTCGAAAGTTAAATTTCACGTCGTTAATTCGACGGTTGCTCAAGAAATTTATAATATACGAATTTTTGAAGAACACAACAAACAACAGATGTTTCCGCAGCTTACAATGCCGAAGCATATGTTGAAGTTTTCTCTCCACGAACCTTAGTTTTCTGGTCGAAAAAGTACATTCTCAGGAAGCTCTCGAGCGGGAAACACCGAGCTGTGAAAACCCTCGAGAGCCGAAGACTCTCCGAAAGAAGATAGCGATGTCCGCTCTCACGGTCCATTAAGCTCCAGAAAGTGAGCGTGTCGCGCTCATAATGTGTGAATGATCCATAAATAAAGTGGTCGTTTCTAAACCCGCATCCTGCCGTTCTGAAAGCTTCTCGGACAAACGTATCGGGCTATTACTTGGAACGTACTGCGAAAGTCTATGCGTTAAATTTAAAGCCGCCGTTTTAATTTCTTCGCTGATGTATAACGAGATATATATCGTTCTACAATTTCTCCTACATTTATTTATTATCAATATGCTATAAAATATAGTGACAAGAATTACGGTTTCTCAGAAGTATACCCAGTGAAATATACACAGGTATATTTTAATGTAGTTTATGGGAATATGTGGAAGAAGCAAGTAGACGAAATTAATCTGGAACTGTGTCGCATTTCTCAGGCGTGCAAAACTCCTTATCTTGGCGTTACGAGCAGGAAAAAAGGAAAGTCGGGCGACACTCTGCCATGCAATTGCAGAAGAACAATGACGCGTCGTATTGTATCGCAACTCTCTCTTTCTGTGAAAAAGCAACGTTCCTGTGCAAACACTGAAGAATGAACATTGAAGAAAAAGATATGTGACTACCTGTATGCATAACTACCTTTCGCGCAAGGATTAACCCTGGCATTACCGTGATCAGGAGAATGATATTTGTCTATTACTAATGTCAAAAAATTAATTAGTAAAATGAGCTACTACATAAATAAAAAATATAAAAAATTATGATATGTGCAGTTATGAAAAATTGTTATAGAGTTTGATTATTCGGATCATATGAAAATACTTTTTGACTAGATATTCATTTATTAAATGTGCACATATGCATATAAATTCCATATTTTTTCTTTCTACGTGAGTGCAGTAGCATCGGCAATTACCATGCCGAAAAGTGTCGATACGGCATCCTATGAATACGTACAAGAATGGAGGACACCATGCACGGTTGCGCGGTAGCAACTTAATGCACGTCGCTGCATGTCTCATTCCGCCCCTTGCGGTTAGCCCACGTCGCGTAAAACTCAGGAAGCCGTTTGTTCTTTTAGATTCTAAGATAGGACCCGGAATGTCTGTCCCATCCGTCTACCGAATATCTACCGGGTGAACTTTTCGAATCATTAAATTTTGAATCAACCGATTAATCATCGGTTACACTAATTTTCGCAACAAAAAGCTTGGAAGGGACGTGCAAGGATACACCGATAAAAACTACGACTGACAAAAACTGCAAAGCCGACTATATCGAGGCAGGAGAATCCTACGATAATCCTATGGTGGATAGGGTCAATGGTGGAATGGTTCCGAGGGAAATGCAAGGACCTAAACATCTCTTCCGCACTTTCTTTTTGCCACAACCACTTTTTTCCGTTGCGCTCGGTCAACACAGGAGATCCTGTTCAACAGTTATTCATTTTTCACCTCATTCCTTCACGCTCCTCTGCCTCCTGTCAGTCCTGGCATGTCATCACGACCAAACAGGACCCCGCCTTTTTTTCTTTCTTCGCGGGCCGGTTGCGCCGCGTCTTCGGAAGCACCATGAATTATTTATTCGTGAGGTTCATTGGGAGGAACACCTTCGAATTCCGGTGAATGTCCTCGATTTTCCACGCAGCCTGGCCTCCCTTCGCCCTTTTACCCTTTCCCGCGAGCGTTACAAGGACGAAAATTAGAATTTCATGGCTGCTAGTGATGAGCGGAAAAAAACCCCGGAGAAGGTCGGCAATGCGCTTTCTCTGTAAGCCCCGCATAATGAGATTTGCAACCGCATAAAGGAGGAAATATTACGAAATAAGATTATGCCTCTGACGCGAGAGCGATCACGTTTTCCACTTGAGTCAAATATGACATGTGTGGTATTTTTATCGAGACTAAAATTTTCTTGTTTTAATGCTATTAGCCTGAGATTTTATTAAAACTATTTTCACAATCTATTATAATAAAACTACATTAAAGAAAGATAAATTAATCTCTTATTATAGTTGTAAATTTTCTATTATATATTTATTTCTCAATGTAACGTAATTTGGAGTTCTAGTATAGTTTCGTAGTAACTTATACGGGATAAAACTCTTGCGGTGAGGAATGTGTCATGCATCCACCCCCAGACCACCCCGGCGGAAAAAATGTATGTTCGCGATGCGGCGTGAAGTGAAACGCGACGTGAAAGTGACCAACCCGTAATGTGCAGAGCATCGTCCGAAGCGGAGCCAGCGGTGGACCAGGGCGGCTTGTCGCGCGGCTTCCGGTCTCGCGAACGACAGACCGGGAAATGAACGGCACGGTGATAGTGCCGCGGCATGTTCGCTGCCGTGCAAACTCACAACCGTGGCGTAGTCAGAAACTACGGCGGAAAAACGGTCACCGTTACCGCGCCGCTCCGTGCTACCGGAATTCGCGTACGGCCTCGTGTAACTGTTGCGAGTTGCGACGGTGCCGAGCATCGCCAGCGGAGTGTGGTATGTCAGTCAGTGCGCGGCCACTGGCGTAGAACACTCACTCGCCTTGCCAAATGCACCTGCCTGCGAACGCTTTCCAGTCGGATGCCCGGCACATGGCGACCGGCGAAGTTTACTCTGTCACGATTGATTCACGATACAGGCGCCTCCGTGTAAATACTGTGTTTTCAGAATTTGCGATCGCGTGACCGATGCGAAACGCACTTTTCGTTACATCAGAGAGAATATACAAATGTTCAATCATAACAGAACCAAGTCTGGAGTTGTTACGTAACATATTCAGAATTGGATTCCGCTCTTATTAAAAATGTATTATTTAATTTGACAATATAAATTCAAGAATTTTGGTTATTTTATAAATCTATTCATGTAAGCTATATGCAAAATAGACTTGATTATATGATTTAATAACTGTTTCACGTGATATCTATCCTTGAATCATTTTTTTTCTCCTGTCAGAATTAAACCAATAATTTTGCGACAGAATGTCATAAATCGCGAGTGTATATGAATGCCGCAAACATGCAGAAGTGGCTCGCATTGTCTCGTCTGGCGTAACAAACGGTTCGTTAACAGTAATTACAAGGCAAACCCGTTAGCGGCGCGTAGGAGGGAGCATTTTTTTTTCAGTAGCGTATTCGCAACCGCATATGTTCGCGTCACGTTGAAATTCTGGGAGGTCGTCGTGTTGTTCGTCGGTTTTGCGATGTGGAACAATTTTTGTCGTCTTCCCAGCCACAAGTCCTTCGCGATTTCGTTCCAGTCGTATTCAATTAGTCCCAGCCGTGATCGCTGATGCCCGTTCTAGACTGGAGGATGAACCGACTCTCGGCTCATCCGAGTGAGTAGTGTAGACGGGTAAAAATTTATAGTTTATGTATAGTTAATGTCACGTACACTATAGAAGGCGGATGAGCCGAGAGTCGGCTCATCCTCCAGTCTAGAACGGGCATGAAGCTCGTAACCGCGTTATTCCGTTGTTTCAACAAACTACTTTTCCAAAACATCTTTCTTCGAGAATCCAATTTTTTCCCGGTGCTCCACTCGAGTACGCTTCCAAAACGAGGTAGTCATACCGCGAGATATTTCGCCGAAATGCATCGACGATGCATCGAACCCTGCGACAAGCGGCGAGTTTTGTCCTGCGAAAATAAATAATTCAAAGGGAGGGTGGGGGGTTAGCGACGCGAACTGGCCAAGAGCACACGGAACACGCATCCCCTTCCTCGAGGCCATCGATCTTCTCATGTAAATCAAGCATTCGTCTTCGTGCGAGTCATTTATTATTATCTCGCTTTTTACATCGCTCTTCGCCCTCCTCCTCCCCGTCCTTCCTCCCTTTCACTCCAGTCTTTGCATCCCCCTCGCGATGTGTCGGACAATGCGGCACCGCGCCCATAAGCTTTTTGTGTGCATTTTGGACGCGCGCGCAGGCATGACTTTGCGGCCTTTCTTCGTGAGACACCTTGCACCACGAAGATCCGTTCCCTCGGTAGCATCCCGTTTTAGTCGCCGCGGTCTTTTACGTGCCTTTACCACCCGTCGCGTGGTCCGGTCGAGATTTTAAATCTGCTACAATACAAATAAACAGACGGAAGTTTCGCGTAATCTTTCTTTCGTTCGCAGATTTAATTTCATTGTTTCGATCATTCGCACCTCGCACCTCGAAAGAGATACGTGTACCGCGTGTAGGACATTTTCGACATGACAAGCCTCATTCACGTACGGCTTTAGACGCATTTCTCGGCGATATATGTGCGCGATGGAAATTTCTCAAACAGGATACAAAACTTTACCATGTTGGTTTGCCGGATGACAAAGGCTATTGTCAATCTTCAAGCGTTGCCGCACAATGGCAGCCGAGAGAAATAGTCGTTCGATGTCAATGACTGGCAACGAAAGAAGTTACATCAAACAGAGTCGTTATGCATCAACATGGAAATACATTGGCATGAAAAACCAGAAGAAACGTTTCGTTTCTGCCGACCTCGTATCATATCGTATCTTGCTTCAATTTATAACTTCGTCGCCTTTATTTTGGTCTCGCGTTATCTCTAGTGCTACACCCATTAATCTACATGGTCAGAGATTTCTCTTGCTTGCCGCGCGCGCGACATCGCCATTTCTTCTTCTTTACTTTATCGTCTTTTGTTCATGCGTTACATTGATAAGGCAAAAACATCGAGGAAGAAAGCGGAATGAGAGCGAGAAGGGGTGCGAGTGTCTGCGCGAGATGAAGAAACGAAGCGAAGGATAGCGGGGGGCGAGTGGAAGAGCAACGGGCGTGTGAAAACAGAGGAAGCATTCATATAAGTGCGACACGTGTTTCCTTGCTGGCTTCTTCATATCGTCTCTCTCAACTGGGCATTTCTCGAGACGCGAAGCAGCTTAATTAAACGCGAAATTTCTCCGCAAACGAACCGGGAAGTCACCATGAGAAAATTTCTAGCGTAGAAAAGCCGTGACGAGGCCGTGCGTCTTCAGCTGGCGAAAGCTACTTTCAGAATATCGTATATACAAACATTTCGTTGACGAAATCGCTTAAAACAAATTTCATATAAAACGACAATAAGCTATAAAGAATATAAACAAAAATTTCATAAAAGTACTTATCCTCTATATAATGTCAGCTAAAGATTCTGTAATAAACGACTGTCGCACAACTGCTATTTATTAAATAAATTCGATATTATAAGTACTTTTAACAAATGGAGCGATGATGAATCGTGGCAACTCTCAAATTAGCTCCTCGCTACCAGTCGAACGTGTCGGGGATTTGAAGCAAGATGATGACGCGACGAAACACGAACAGGGGGAGGTGTAGAATGATTGAAAGACGAACAACAAGGAAAGAACATCCTGTGTTAGCGAATCCATTGTGCAAATTGTAGGTAGGAGGAAAAACGCGTGTATCTTTCTATTAAAATTTAACGGCATCGCCCATAATGACAGTCAGATTGAATTAAGCAAGTGGTTTGACAAATGAAAATTTGTAAGATTTGGACTGGCGAGGAAACCGAAAAAGATGGGGCTGGAATCTGCAACGGTCGGGACATCATTTATCTTGATGATTGACGAGCACGATGCACAAAAGAGCTTCCCGAATCCCCTAAACGGTACGACAAGAAACAAGATGTAAGGGACAATAGTTCTGCTTATCCGTAGAAATTATACGACCCAAATTCGATTATAAATTCCAGAATAAGCGCATTTTATGTGAAACGTTCAAACTCAAAGTTTTTCTTTTTTTCTGCTTTTTCTTTCATATGTATTATTAGATTAAAAAATCATCGTTATTTCTGCTCACTAATTCTTCGTTTACTTAGTACCTACAGGAAGGAGACTTCTTGAAGCTCACGCTACAGCTCGCGTAATTCGCGTCAAGTACTTATTCGTTCAAGTTTCAACCGGTAAGATTTTTCTTTCGCCGACCGATCGATCGTGCGACCAAGTCGATTCGCCGCTTTTTTCTTCGCGCGCACAAAACGAGTGCATTATGCTTAGCGAAACAATACCGTAAGGCTCCCGCGGAGCTCTCACGTGCGGCAGGATATTGGAGGACAGCTGGCTAGGAGCCTGAGAGGCCTCCTGCGACAAGTGCTGTGATCGGCAGTCGATTGTTCTCGAGCCGATCAATACAGCCTCGTATTGGAGACGCTGAGTTCAGTTAAAATGGTCTGAAAATGTCACTGGTTGATTCAGTTTATTGTAATAACTTTCGTGCCGCGATTGCATTGTAGATTGCAAAAGATAATATACGGTTTACCGAAACCAATATTTTGTAATAATAATTTTAATAGAGAAGCATAAGTACGGCTCGTTCTCGATGAAAACTTTAAGAGGCTATTAAATACATTATAAAGGGTGTCGTATATGCGGGTGAAATTTAATACACCTCTTGGAGAACCTATCAAATTTTCCTTTTGACAGCCTCACGTAAACTCTCTTCGCATTTGAAAAGCTGGATTGTGCGACTAGTTTTTTTCCGACCTTCATTTTATTTTTAGCGCAAAAAGATTATTCATGTGATAATTACGGCTTGATTTGCAATGGCAATTCAGTTTGATGAAGTCGATACGAACTTGTATGTTCAAACGCGTTACGTGCAAATTTGCGCGGGGTCGCTTATGCAATGAGACACAGTTAGTCCGTTAATTAAGGAAGTAGTGCTTTATTGTTTCTTTGCTCGCATCATTTACGCGTGCCGAAGTATATGTAAATGAAAACACGCGGAGGCTGTTTGTTTTAATTCTACTGATCAATCCTGATTGCCTCGATTTTATTTGTGAATATAAAAATGTTTGGCTACTGCGATGAACTTTGTGATGGTAAAAAAAGGAAAGCTATTTAATCTGTTAAATGTTAAATGTGTCTTTAATTATTTTAACATTAATAAATATTTGAATCTAGGTAGATTTCCCTTCGTATTGTTGTTTTAAAATTCATAATTTATTTAAAACATATGACTCAATATATGATCTATAAGATTTTTCAGTAACCTAATTTTTATTATATCCAATATTATTCTAAACTATAGCTTATAACTTTATCTTCGAAGAAATCAACATTTATCTTATTTTAAGCTTTGTCATCTGTGGCTGAAAGAATCATGGCTAGAACATTCCGCAAAGATCGTCCTATATTGCATAATAATCGAGGGATCATTGCGAGATCACGATGAGAGTTGCATTCTCGACGATCCGTACAATCGTCTTGTTAATGGTTGTACTAACTACCTTCCTGTACGCCCTTTGACACGATTACGCCGACACCGATAAATTTGTCAGGCATATCGTCGCTGGGAAGAGAACGAAGAGCGTGGCGATGCATACGTTACGCCAATGAAGAAGCCCCGTTTGTCGAGCCTTTCGACACGGTCATTTTCCGACCGGTAAATTTCCATACAAACTGCGCGAGCCATTTCTGTCCAGTATTCGCGCACTCGCGAAGGGCGCAAAATAAATTGACTTTCACAGCCCGTATCGTAGCCCTTTCATAAATTAAGTGTGTCGCCTGTCGCCTGCGATTACGATTCCTTTCAACATTCCGTCGTAAAAAGGAAGCGTATCTTTCTGTAAGCGTGAAAAGAGACGGCGCGGCGTCGCCCAAATATTACGGTAACGTTTTATGGTATCGTCCTTCTGATCTAAAACACTTTTTTCCCGGCCGCAGGGCGACGGAATTCGCTTTCTCATAGAGGAGCTAAGAAAGGTTGGGAGATGCCTGTCCGGATAAATCAATTTTCCGCGATACGAAAAGCGGGTAGCCGCCAACTGGTCGCGGCCGCCGCGCCGTCTCTTCTCGAACCGAGACCCTATCTCGATGCCTACCCTCGGGGCATCTCATCCGAGGACTCCGGACGGCGTGGCGGAGCCCTCGAAAAAAGACGGATCCTCCTCATGGTGTCGAGGTGTCGCGCGTGAGAAAGGGGTGCGAAAGCTCGTCTTGTCTCTGTAGTTGCTGCTGCACGCTATGGTGCCTCCGAGGCTCTTTTGTCAGTGATTATGGTTTTCTGTCGCCTGTGCATGCTCCTTCTCTGCATCCGTGCAAAGAGGAAGGAAAGGAAAGGAGGCGCGCACACGGGAGGCACGGCAGAACGCGACGCGGACGCAGGCCTATAAAGGTAGAAACCTGATTCCGTTTTTCCATCCCCTCCCCCCCCCCTCTCTCTCTCTCTCTCTCTCTCCGGATTCCTCGTATGCAGTCTGTTCTCCCTTTCTCGTGTACTCGTTCACTCTCTCATCCCCCGACTCCAATGTCGCCGTTTTTCTGTCTCTCCTCTCCCGGCCGCGTGACAACGACCCGGAGCTAAGTAAACATCATCGTTGGACTCTAATGGAAATCGAATCGAGCCGCGAGACACGACACGATGCAACGCAAGCTTCCGCAGCGCGCGCGAACTAAACGGCGCCGTCGTAGAAGACCGGTTCCGCGTTTAGCCTGTGAACCCTTTTCTTTTCTTTTAGGAATTACTCGACCAAAATGTTCTCCGCTTCTCTTTCTCTCTCTCATTCTCTTGGCCAGCCTCTTGGCTCCACGACATGACATTAAAAAGCTCGCGGACCGGAAAGGGGTGCGTGCTTGTTTGCTTTCACGTGAAAGCCAACCTTTGCTTTGTGCCGAATTCCTTTCATCACCGATGGCAAACGAGGATAAATTGTTGGCGCCATTGTAAACGATTTCGGTTTACCACAGCGGTCCTGTAATCGCGTTAAATAACTTCTTGTTGAGATCCAATCGATCGCGATACAACGAAGAAGGGAATCTGCGAAAGGAATCCGCGCTTGCCCATTTAATTGCATTCTGAAGAGGAGGCAAAAAAACAAATTTTTCCTCTCGCACGAAAGATTTCTCGTCGTTCGACAAAGGAAGGCCCCTTAACCCGATTGCTTGACGACTCAATCCCAGCGACGACCCCACAATGCGAAAGCAGATCGAGATAACATTGTCGCACGATTTTTCGTGACGACCATTGTGACGCACAGCTGGCCGAAGGGTTGCACCGCCATTACGGCGATTTTGTCCCTTGATTCCAGATGGGTCGACCCTCCAAGGAGATACACAGACGGCTTCGTAACTCTTTCCTTTGGAAATTAATTGTTGCACCAGTCCCGCCGCGCGGCGCGACTGGGGTAGCGCCCATTCGAAATGCTTCTTATCGCGTTGCGAGTCCACGAAGCAATCTAAAAGGACGAGATGACGAGTTTTCACGCGAACGTGTAATCGAACTGTATTTCTGCAAAACGATTTTTCATCGCGCGATTCTCTGCATCGTCTTTCGCGACTTTTTCTTCTTTTATCCTTTGCCAGAGGGTACAACGTAGGGTGTAATACGATATGGGGATTATGTCGCGCCTCGACGGCACCTAATTGAACATACCGGAGGTACCGGATGTTGTATGTGTTGTGACCGTTAGTCGACCAATTCCTGGACGACTTCATTCATCTGCTTTTTACAATGAGCTACTTTGATGCAACGGAATACAATACGAATATCGTGAAATAATTTTATATTATTTAGTTCGCTACATTTACTCGATAGAAATAATTAACTTAGATTATGTTACAAATATTCTCTCAAGTTACATAATTTTATATAAAATTATAGATACTATGCAGATATTTCTGCAATATTATATAATTTTTGCTTTAAATGTAACATCCATTACAACACATCTCAACGTTACGTTGTAGCAATAACAATCGATAGCCTTACAAGATGGTTTATATTGAAAGGTATAAAAATATCGCGGACTCCGGCGGCAGAGGGAAGTAAACGGCTTACCGTGGGCGTGCAAGATTTCCCTTTCAAACACCACGATTGAATTTTATTCAAAGGTTGCGTCGTACATTTCGTTGCGATGGCAAAAGGGTTGACACGGCCTTGTCGAATCGTCTCCGAGCACCTTTTCTCGCACGGGGGTCGAACTCTGGTAACAGCTGGCGTCACTAACGTCGCGTGACTATCACCTATCGTAGGGGTGTCGCGTACGTTATTTGGATTACGAAACGGGGGTTGCTGACCTCGGCGTACGCTGGCACGTTTACGAGAGAAGGAAATATTTTCCAGTAAAGCTGCAGCTTCGACGATAAATACCTGCGTGCTGCTTGCAAGCTGCGAAAGCCAGCACGCGCGACACGAGCATAAGTGCCAACACACACGTGCACCGTGCAGGATATTTTTCCAGGACATGCAAGCCGGGAAGACCAGTTTCTACGGGCGATTCTGGTTCTCTTGAGAGGAAGGGCCGAGGTGAACGCAACTTCCGACGGCGGCGACCATTTATTTTGACAGTGAGGATAGGGACCGAGTGTGATCTAGCTCGTTGACGCGTCTATAGCGTAAATAACCGCGATGAAAGAAAGCGCGGAAGCGAAAGAGATTTCGAGAGACGTCAGAGAAGTTGGAAAAAAATTAATACGACTTGATATGATCTTCTCTCTCTCACACACACACACACACATTGTATAATATACTTGATTTATCAAAACATTCTGTATGTGTGAGGGGAATATGATTAATGAAATGCTCGTAAAAAATGTCGGATGTATTGCGTAGTTACCTCGCAAGGAGTGTAGTCTCGAGACTCGAGCGCGCGCGCGCGCGATATCGGATTAACCGACACGTTATATCCCGGTACTCGTAACGAGAATTAATGAATTCGAGCGCAATCGGATAGTTCTGGGTCAGCGCGATGCATATAATGAGAAATCAAGAAAGGCTACGTAATAATCGAGATAACGTTAACGCACAGGCTTTAATAACCGGCGCAGCGCGCAATCCAATCTAGGTCGAGGGCCGATTTTCTCGAAAATCATATGTGTATCCTACGTTATATGAAAGAGGAAATCGCCATGTTGAAGATCGGAGATCCGATTAGTCGCCTATTCCGAAATCCGATCCAGTAATTTAGAAGCGTTGAAAAACGTCCAACGGAAACGCCACCCGTCGCGCGTCGCATAAAGCCAAGATGCGTAAAGAGCGGAATGAAACTTGGATGCAATCGTGCGATTACGATTCGATGTAACGTGCCTAACTCTGTAATTACGTCGTTACCGCTCCCATGGGTTCAACGGGGCTCCTTCGTGCGTGTCCGTCTAAGCAGAAACGTCGTGAGATCCCTTTTACCGTCTCTTTCCGGCACGGAAAATGCTAGTTCTAGACAATTTTAATTAATTTAAAAAGAGAAAAGATTTAGATGTTCTGTTTTTGGCAAACTTATATTATGAAATTCAAAAGCCGTTTTAAAGTATATAGATTATTAAAATATCAATTATCATTAAAATTAAATAGAATTATAAATTATTATTAGAATTAAATAGAATAAAGTACATGTATAGATCTTTGCACAGCGGTCGACATGTACGCGTTATATATACGCAAGAGGAATTAGACGAGAGGAAGAGCGAAATGAGCTTACAGAAAACGAACTTGTGTGCGTAACGACATGCGTGTGAACACTCGTAACCGTTCCACTTATCAGTGTAGTGGGGCTAGGTAACCCATAAAAAATTCCTAGCGGATTCTAGCGCGGCCTCGCGCTGACAGAACAAGCGCGCGAGAAGGTTTGTAAGAAGCTCGATTGACATTGATAAAGACGCCCCTCGCGCGTGTCTTTTAAATATATTCGCATGTTACGTGTACGCCTCGTACGATTCAAAGAGAAATTGCACTCATTACTTGCGAAATCATTTTCTGCCGCTTCGCGAGACATGAGTGTAGATATGCGGATGTTATTTAAGTGATCTGATTCCTTTGTGATTAATAGGATATACGTACTTCATTCACAAATTAGGATGTAAAAACACTTTCCAATCTTTTTCTTTTGATATAATTCGTTATATCATTTTACTTATTAATTTCTCGGTCAAAAAGTATCTATATTATATATATTTCTATTTAAATATATTTTTTGTTATCAATGGCAATTCTCCTTAAGCAGACTAGCGAACTAGTCTCGGTTACTATTTTCCTGTTCCGCTGAAAGTAGAGTATCGATCAAACGGCGAAGATAACGATTGTGCGATATATAGACGTCTTGGCGAAATTCTAAAATTGCGCAGTCCTTGCCACGCGGATAAGAATCCCGCGGGAGAAAGGGAAATAGAAATACGACTGCCGAGAAACCTAAACGGAGCGGTGTCCGCAGAGAACACTGGGTCACAGCAAACGGTGCAACGCCCTGACGTACTCCGTCCTCGTCCGATTTGCCTTACGCGCTGCAATGTCCTTTCTCGCTCGCTCGTCTCGTGTGTATCATCGATTCACCGCTCGCTGTCATTCTCGCGATCGCGAGAATAGCGTAGGTCCGTCTCTCCCGCCGCCAGCAACGACTATATCTCGCCTGTAACGTCGACTTCCGTCCCACGAATACCAAGCTACTGTCGTACCGTTGCTGCCTCTTTCATCGGGCCAGCCACAGTATCTCGTTTTCTCTCTCTCGCGTCGCAGACGACCGTTTGTTTTCTCTTTTTCCCAGGTAGTCGTTTTCCGAACGCACCGGTCAGCTGCTCTCCCACATCTGGCTTTTCGTTGACGATGCATTTCCCATGGAGACGGCAGATGTAAAAATTTCAAATTTCAAGTTTACGAGTCGTGTCAAAAATTAATGGTCACATTTTCACTCGTTGAAAGTATTCGTATACATTGCGCGATAATTGCCATTAGTTACTTCGGTCTTTAAATTAATTAAGTGAAAATAATTAGGATCATCGTCCAGGATGTTGATCAAGAGGTCATCGAATTGTTACTGCTGTATACAAAGTGCCTGTAAACATCTTTCGCGGTCTGGTGGGTTTCTTTCATTGTTTCTTTTTCTCTTTTTTTAATTAGATACTTTCCAGAACCAGATGCTCTTCCATCTCTCTCTTTTCTTCACAACGAATTGGAGCCTTCTTTGTTCTACCAACTTGAGCTTCCCATGTAGCTTTTTTCCTTCTCTTTCGTTCCCGCATATGTTTGTCACTGTCGCTCGATCGAGTAGAATGAAAGAACACGAGTCGTTCCTGTAGCTAACACATAGGGACAGGGGAAGACCATTTCCTGTCCGCCGCCAACATTATTCTCGTCAGCTGTTCGAAACAGAGATAGAAATATTATTTCGATCCTTCTCTCGCGCATCATTCATGCCGATGAATTCGTACGCACACTATTAAATAGTTCTTCTCTGTTTCATCCCCTTTATCATCTCTATATATCTAGTTATTATCGAACCAACGCAACGCTCCGATACGCCGCATCGTACTTCATCTGCATAGTTGACCGACGTACAGTATTACACGATATTAAGTCTAACAATAAAGCGCTTTGAAACGTGCTTCCTAAAATTGAACAATAAATTGCTTCAAGTCTGGCTTCTCTCGTCGCTTCGTTGAAGCGATTTTCTTTCTTCGCCGCTGTTGGTGACACGATGCTCTCTTCTATGGTCCTCTTCACGATGCGACACAGTGGAGGGCATCTAATTACACCCACTTGAGAGACCAGCATTCCCCTCGTCAAGCGGCGCTAATTAATTTGTGTGCGAGAAACCGACGACGAGACACGTGTGCCCAGAAAAAGTATCTCTTGGTGTCGTCGCACTTAGATTCAAGAGAGATCGTCAAGATGACGTCCCACTCTAGAGAGATCGTCAAGATGACGCTGAAAATTGCGAACCGGAGGTTACTAGTAAATCATTCGAATCACGAGTCAACTGCTATCGTCACTGCAAAATATATTTCGGTTTTTATAAAGATATAGATAAATGATATGTGTAAAATTGAATGAAATTGCGAGCAAATATGCGATAGTCACGATAGCAGATCCTGAATCAGGCAAGTACGACTGTGCAAAACATTTTCACAACCGCTTTTCTCCGGCAGGACTGGTTACGCGAATCGGGGAAGCAGAACCCGGTTCGAGGCAATGCAGTGATCGTAGAAAATCCAGCTTGAAACGCGATTTCGCTGTAACGTCTGAGGTCGAAGACGACACAGAAAAGAGTCGAGATTTGCAATAGTCATAGAATGACGATGATTCATTTGAAACGGTGATATCAATCGACTGATAGTGGTCATAAACAACCTGCGTCGGTATCTTAAAGATTAATTGAAGATAAATCAATGTTAAGGCGCAAAAGATTTTATTTCATTTTACTCGTATTTTATTTTATTAGTTTTTAAAAAACCTTAAAATCATTATTTTTTATATGTACTATAATTATCACGAATAACGCTCGACGATCGGAACTCCGTAATGAACGTCGTGTAACTCCGGATGTGTTATCGCCCGCAGGCGTGATAAGGAGTGAGGCAGTGCAACGAGATACTGGGCGCGCATACGCATCGCTCGGGCGCGCGGACGACGCGCAGAAATGTCCACGGAGCCGATACGCGATGATCTTGAAGAGCGGTATCACTCTTGAGAGAAAATAACATCGTTCAACAAGCGAACTTGATTTTTCACGTCCGCTCGCGACGGCGATTTATAGCTGTGGCTGGTAAATGGCACAAAGTTAGTTGCCGCGAATGCCGAATACACATGTAGAAGACGAAGAGCGAACATTTAGTGAAAGGCAACGCGCGTCTTCCGTGGCCGAGATTTGAGTCTCGATCGACGATCGAGCCTAAGCTAAGTCCCCCCGGGCCCCGGGTGTCGTATCGCCTCGGTCCGTTCCGCCCGAACGGAACACCCGGTATACGCGCGCGATTATTCGCGATTTATTATTCGCGCTCGTGCGAGGAGCGGTCGGCTCACTCGGCTGTCGTTGTAATTTGTTTAGACTCGTGACGCACAGGCTCTGTCTCTCTCCCTCTCTCTTTCTTCCGATCTGCCGGACACGTCGACAGAAATGATCCTCTTTTGCCTCCCTTAGCTCAATTGAGCCTTTTTAACCGCAAGGCCCGCGTCTTTGCATCATGACGCGCAAGCTCAATTTCGTCCTCTGAATAGCGATACTTAGGGGATTACTTCACGAAACGTGTAATGCCAGCCAGGGATTTCTCAGGAGGATTCTCAAGTATCAAAAGGATTCCTAGAGAATCGCAGAAACTCGAATACGGATGGGGTCCGACTTTATCTACATGTGTATATCTTAATCTCCGGTCGCGGCGAGTTCCTCGTGAATGGCACTTGTGGACCGTGCTTAATTCGGCACTGTGACCCTAATTTAAGTCGTCCGGACTCCGAGGAGAGAAAAAGAGAAGAGAGAAAGAAAGAAAGAGAGATGCTCGTCGCGCAAAAACGAGCGGAGCGCGAATCAAACGTTATATACGGATTGGTTTCTCTTGCGAATATCTTCGAAACCGCCGAATCGAAAACGACGAATCGTACCAACGGAGAAGAGAGACCACCATGTAACACCTTGAAATCCAGTTTCCCGCTGCCTGCACACGCTGAAGAACGAGAAATGTGAAACTCGCGTCACCGTTCAGGTCGACAGCAATGCGAGCGTCTTGTGGATTTTTTTTAAGGATCCCATTGGCTATTTACATGGCCACAGTGCCCCTTCGTGTTACAAAGAGCTCCTTTATGTCTCCGAGGCTCGACTCTTATTTCGCGAAAAGTGCGAACCGAGTCGGGGAGGAGAAAGAGGGACGAGGATGGCGCGAAAAAATTTTCACCAACTCTCACAATATCAGTTCTCGAAAAATATTTTCTAGTCTCACGAGAATTATCAAAATGATTTAGAATAAGGCTAATTAAAGCTTACATAACGTTCCGTTCTGCAAACGCATAAGTACGATATTTCTCGTGCCACTTCGTGCCGGGAGATAATTAACGAGCAAGCGTGTTGCAGTCGAAATTATAATATAAAACCGCTATCGAGCAGGTATATGCCTTGTTATACGGGGCGGTTTCGCAATGACGGGATTGGCGTGTGCCGATGTCGTAATCGTTTGTCGAATGTGCAATGAAACGGAAAATCCGGGAAGTTTAATAAGGTTCCCGTTAGAAGAGAAAGGGTTGCTCTTGTCGGACGATAGTCGAGCTCGCGGGGAGGAAAGTCAAAGGTAGGTATACTGCAGGGATTTGATACGGCCGTGAAAACCGGCACGAGAACGTCGTTCGGCGCGATAAGTCCCTGCCCGCTTTCTTTTTACTGTTTCTTGACCTGCCATAAACCGTCAGGAATTTAAGTATCTCGTTTCGCATTAAACAAAAATTAATCTACCGCGTAATTTCGTCTGCTACAAACCCTTGTATAAACCTGACAGAAAAAGATTAATTTATTTATTTTTATGAAACGCTTGTCAGTTGATTGAAATAAGACGTTTATATAAGTGGTATCGCGCGATGGGATAATCTTATCAAAACATCTACGCCTATTTACTCGAAGTACATTGCAGTTCGATAAACGTTCGACTCTCTAGCGTGAGGCAACAATGATCTATTTTTGCGGCACTTCCGCGCGAAACGTCATCGTCATTTTCGGCGCTGAGTAATATGGGTTAAAGTTAACGCGCCAATCTAAAATACCGTCATCGTCCAAATTATATCACGTTACAGCAATCAGGATTATTGGACGAATAATATCGTAATTGCGGTTCGCTATTATTCTCGGGTTCCTAATGTATATTTTGTAAAATATTACATGTATTTCTGGTATCCAAAAAATACGTTTTTCGCTTGCTAGAGAGTCCGTTTTCATGTTCCCCGTGGATGAACGGCCACGTAAAAGTATCCCGTTACCACGGTAGCCCAGATACCGGATTACGGAGCACGAATTGTCAATCGCGTGCGAACGAGACGGGCTTCTAAAAGGCCTTTCAAATGTTGTGGCAAGGCGTCTAGACGGACTTCATCGTCTGATATTTGTTCGAAACACTAGAAACACACGAGTCGGGTTTCCCTAGAAATTCCAACATCGCTCGTTGTTATTTTAGAATTCTAAGAAAAAGGACGTACATATAAACCTAAATTATTTGAGAAATTCTATTCTCTCGGAGTTATGTGCTGCAATAAAAATAAAAAAATTTCAGATAAATGATTTATGGTTGACTCGTGGCAAGGCGTCTAGACGGACTTCATCTGATATTTGTTCGAAACACTAGAAACACACGAGTCAGGTTTCCCTAGAAATTCCAACATCGCTCGTTGTTATTTTAGAATTCTAAGGAAAGGGACGTACTAAATTATTTGAGAAATTCTATTCTCTCGGAGTTATGTGCAGCAATAAAAATCAAAAAATTTCAGATAAATGATTTATGGTTGACTTGTGGCAAGGCGTCTAGACGGACTTCATCGTCTGATATTTGTCCGAAACACTAGAAACTCACGAGTTGGGTTTCCCTAGAAATTCCAACATCGCTCTTTGTTATCCTAGAATTCTAAGGAAAGGGACGTACATATAAACCTAAATTATTTGAGAAATTCTATTCTCTCGGAGTTATGTGCAGCAATAAAAATCAAAAAATTTCAGATAAATGATTTATGGTTGACTGAAACCTGACGATGCATTTAACAGAAAAAAAATAAAATACCAAAATATATTTATATTCGTTTTTTCATCAAATTGCTCATCTATTCGTATGAGATCAACTTACGCTGTTATCGTAACGTGTCGCCGTCCCATTAACATAATTGTTAACGGAGCCATAAGGCGTCGGCTCGCGACTGATCGGCATAATAGAGTAAACAAGCTGGCGCTACCGAGTCACTTAATCTTCAATTGCCACGTTTGTGGGTTGGTTACATTACGAGGATTCTCACGTGATGTGGTTCGACCGACGGCGATGATAAACCGACGCTTTTAAACGCCTCTTACTCAACGTGAATCAATTTCGCGTTAATCGAACCACAAGTGGCGATAAAACATTATTCAACGAAAGAGCGGTTAGCGCATTCCTGCATCGCCATCGTAGCGAGAGGAAGGAAAAGATATCGACGAGATCGATAGTAGAGTCAGACTATAAAGAGCGAGAGCTCCAGCCCAGATTTCAGGGAACGTTCAGTCGTTACAGTCTCGATAAGGTTGCCCGTTTGTTGTAACAACACGTACGCTCCAATGAATCATAATATCGATAATAGCGTAATGCCGGCATGCCGAGCGGAGACCCGCGACGCGAGATGAATGACGCGAGTTTATATGTCTTTCGACCGCCTATTTACAGAATGTAAACCCGCGATGCATGCCACAATGAAAATGACTTCTTCCTTCGGTCTCCGCCGGTATCTTCCTGCCCGTCTCTCGAGGGGAGTCCCTAAAGGGACCGCGTTCTCGAGCGGAACGACAAACTCCGTTGCTCCATTTTGGCGGAAAAGGTTCTTATACAGATGTCTTCGCATGTGTTAGTAATAAATTACATTTCTTACCGAACTGGAAATTAGTTGGCGGAGAAAAGATTCAGTATTGAGATTACGGCGAAAAGAAATGGCGTTGCGAAATGGATCGACGTGCCTACTTATCGCAATCGCTAAATGAGATGTCCCAAATTAATGAGAAATTTGTGATTACCGGATGTCCATGGAAAGCTCAATTTTTTTCGCTCAATTACTACGGTAATTAACCCATTTGATACGCTATCGGCGTCGTATAATGGTTCGCCACCGGTGTTGTGAGTGATGTTAATTTTTTTAAATTTAACGCTCAATATATCTGAAGCTTTCTTTTTTAATGGATATATATTGTTTAAAACGTTCGAAAGAATTTGCGTGTTTGTTAGTGGAGCGCGCTTTAGTATTATATTGCATTCGTAATTATTATTCTGCTTGTACGCTTTTTATACTCTCGTATAAGTGTATACGCAATATTTGACGATAAAAGACATACTTACGTTTAAAAAAATATTCCTAGAATAAAAAGTAAAAAGAAATAGACTCACCTTTAATTTTGGTCTCTTGCGGATCTAGGGGGGGTAACCGCGGGTGAGTCTGTTGTCCCGGTTTCTTCAGCAGGACACCCACGACCTGCGGTGGCGGCATCATCATTCTCGCTCTTCCGAGAGCTTCCTCTCACTTTCGGAGCGTCAGTTCGCGTCGCTGGTCATACCGATATCGCACTCACACACGCACTCAATCGATGGAAAATTACTCTATCCTCGATCCCGCGTTTTTTTTCTTCCTTGTCTGATCTTGTAAGCGGCGGTTCGCCAACGTTACGGGCCTCGTTCGGGGTTACTTGGCTTCTTTCGTTTCGACTCGTGAACGAAAATCCAAAATTCAGGCAAAATCTCGTCGAAGAAGCAGCTGTCGATCGTCGTTAATCGTCTTGTTGGCTGACAAGCTCGGCGCGCCGTAACGAGAGAGGAGAGAGAGAGAGACGATGAAGGCGCCGGCTGGGACCTCCTTTCCACTGACGATGCTCCTTCTGCGTGCCGCCTCGTTATCGTCTGCTCGCTTACGCACTCGGCCGGCCTCCTTGTTGATCGCGTCGCCCGGTATTTTTTTAATTCGATCGGCGCGCGAACGTGACCCCGCGCATTCCCGGCGCGCCAAGAAGGACGCGAGCGTCGCGAGCTCCGATTCGCGAGTTATTATCGTCGAGAGCAACACTCGTCGCGCGATGTTTGCGAGCCATTCGTTGACGAGTTCATCAACGAGCTTAACCACAACTCGTCTCGTGTCGTGTGCCAATCGAATCCTCCTTCGAAGGCTCAACTCCGTCGACGATCGTTTCCGATAGTTTCCAAGCGCTTGATGGAATTGACGATACGGCTGCTACGACCTGCCATCGTCCCGCGCTTTTCTTCGCTTTTCCACGTAACGAGGAAGAGGAAAGAGATGAAGGAAAAGAAAGGCGTCAACCAATCGCGTCTCAACCAGAGGTATGTAATTGTGTCACCTGTTACTCTCGAGATGCGCCTCGTGCGAGTTTCGCCTTTCGAGGACGCGACGTCGTAAACTACGAGTTTATCACGATACGTTGATAAGTCGTATCGGAGGCAACGTTAGGCCGTGAGAGTTTCTCGATCGCGACTTTCCAGTCGAAAGCGCGACGCTCGTCTCTCTCTCTCTCTCTCTCTCTCTCTCTCTCTCTCTCTCTCTCTCTCTCTCTCTTTCTCTCTCGGTTACGGTGTTTTCCGCGTGCACGATGACTTCGGCTAGACTATGATCCCAATCGTAGTCGCGTTGCAAGATTAGCGAAATGCCAATACAATCACGATACACTTCGCGTCGACGTCACCGTATGTATCACTACCCGAATTTCCGGCACGTAACAACTGAACTTTACCGAAAAATCAGTGGCGGGAAAACCGAGGTCGACGATCTACTCGTTCTTTAAATGTCACTTCCATCCCGTCAACTAATCGCGATTTCTCTCGGAAGTTGAATCTCTCTCGCGATTATTACGACGGCAAACAAACTTTTGCGAGGCTCGGCACACTTTCGGTACGTCAACGCTCCGGTACTTGGCGGAAATGACCGTCACCCCGGTCACCCCCTGAACGCGAAGCGTTATCACGCAGTACCTCGTGCTTCGCAGGGGTGTGATCGATCCCTCGCCAACCCGGCGAGAGGACCTTGCACGCGCGTTAACCCGAAGTGGAGGAACGGACGGCGAAACGTCGACGGTCGACAATACGACAGCTTGATGCGCGCGCGGCGGACAACTGATCGCGGAACGAACACGGCCGAACGAGAGAACCCATCGTGTACCCTACTCGCTCGCCTCGCCTGGTCCCCACTACTCTCACCATCTGCGCCGGTTATCTCTTTCTCTTTGAACCTGAAAAAGGGAGAGAGAAAGAGAGGCACGTATACAACCCTTGGGGACCTTTAATCGTGTTTACGCGTGCAACCTTCAGGACGACGCGACGTTAATATTTGTGTATTTTTTTCCGTCGTGTCGCAACGATAAATACTGTCTCTTGGAAATCGATTTCATCAACCTGAATTAAATTCTGAATTAAAACCGTATAAACTATATAAAATCATAGAGAGTTTAGAAATGGATTTTATCGAGAAATACGAAGTTTAAGATTTTAACTGTAGAAAATTCCACACACAGAAAATTGCTTTATAGAACAGAATAATGAATATACATGTACACTATACGTTTTGTCTCCATATAGTTTTTTTCTTTATCGAGAATTACTTTTGATAATTGCACGAATCACTTTTTATACATTGAAATAAAGTTTAATCTGCCTTTGTAATGCTATATAGTGTCACACTTGAGACAGAAAAACTAATCTCAGAGGCACTCTCTTTGCTTCTTGTTTATATGTATATTATATATATGTATTTATTTATAAATTTAAAATTAACATTGCCTATGAGAATCGTATTGTTTGCAATAATTATTCAAAGGAGTGGAAATATTCTTTTCCTCGTGTCTAAATTTTTCTGATAGTGTTCTGATAGTTATTAATAATTCGTTTTCATTATTATATTATAATATTGCTTGTGTGCGATATACTACTCAAGCGCCAGGTTGCCTTTCCATCGACGGGAAGGATACGGAAACCTTTTTCTTTTTTTTTTTTTTTTCAATCTCTTTCGCCGCCGCGCCGGGATGCAGGATGCGGGAACTCGATCTCAGTCTATGACGCGCGAAGGTTTCAAGACCGCCGATCTATGACGATAAAGTGCAAATTAAAAATGCGGTGACACACTTTCACCGCTAAGTGCCGCTACTACCCGCGATGTAATGGCCACCATTCAGCTTCTGTCGGGGCAACAGAGCAAACTGTGTGTAAAAAATCTCGCGTAATTGTTATGATCGCGAGCAAAATAGAGCTCGTGTCTCGCGGAGAAAAACCTCCCACGAAATGTAGCCTCTGAGCCCCGAGACGAGGATATCGCCGACATCGTCGTTTACCATTGGACCTATAGCATACTCGCGTGACTCAGTTCGCTCTCCCACTCGGTTGAGCAGCGATCTCATCCTTTTTCTTCGAAAATCTATTTGGGAGTGCAACGGAACTGCAACGCGAGCGGACAAAAGCACCCTACTGCAAAAAACAATCGTGTACCGCTATCGACCGCGTTATGCTGGAAATATCGCCCCTTATATTGCCCCGTGTCGTCGGGGCTCGAACACCATAAAACTTCGGAAAGTATCACGCGATTCGCGCGCATGCAATAACGGCGACGACGTATTAGTGAAGTTTCGTGTATTATAATTCTCCGGCCCGGAGACTAGAATTCGGGATTCGAAGGACAAGAGGGCTATTTCACAACGGAGACACCATGCCATAGATGTAGGGACGAATAAAGAAGTAAGGCGGAACATGAACATATACAGACTCGTGAGACCGTTTCACAAACCGTGGAAAATTCGATCACAGATACGAATAACGAAATTGATTATATAACAAACTTGTTGTTCAATTTCGACCATTTTTTCCTTTTAACTGCGATGAAAATCTTATACATCTTATTGGAGTTGCTTTATTGATTGCCGAGTTTAGTTCGGAAACCAGGTTGTTAGCGAGACAAATAGGTATGGTCGATCGCGTCGGAATAAGGTATAATTGAACAACGCGTCGATCCATATCGAGGCGGAGTATATCGCGCAACACGATGTTAGATATTTCATCGCTCGTGGCCATCGTAGTAATATTCCACGCACGTTTACCATAAACTATACGGACAAAAGGCGTACCCGTCAGATTTTCGCCGGCGCGGCAGCTGGCAGCGTTCGCATCTTTGCGCCAGACGAGCACGGATAATGAAGCTTTCGGAAAATATTTTTATCTCCCTCGCGGCACGTTGCAACGGAAAAATGCGATCGTTCCGCGCGTAGCCCGCCATATGAACGAAAGAGACGACAAAGCGAAACGAGAAGCTCCAAAAATATCTTATTCTTGGTTACCGTCGGACGTTGCGCGGATGGTCCGCGCTGCTCCGATTCTCCAGAGACAGAGAAACGATGTTTTTTTCGTCCTGAAATAAAATTCGCTCGCTGCCGCGCCCCGTGTGGATGTCTCTCCGTCTCCGCCTCGAAATATCGCGGATACGATATATGTTTCATATCGTAAAGCCGAGAAGTTTAGCGACCGTTAACGTTCCCGGCCTCTCTCTTAAAATGCCGGATTTAAAATCCTGCAGGGTTGAAAAAGTTACGAGCTGCGTCGAATTGGCCACGTCGTCTATAAAATCGCGGCGTGATTAAGCAACGATGACTTTAAGTAAATTGCCGGTTATTTCGGTACTCTTGCCGACGGAGAGAGAGAAAGAGAAATAAAGAGATAAATAGATAGAGAGAGGTTGTTTTTCGACGGGGTATATAAGAGAGGTAATTAATTTCCCCCGCCGTGCTAGTTTTGTAATTCTCTGATGCCAGTCTTGAAAACTCACGGGAACGAGTCCTGAGTCACGGCACGGGCGCGTTTAACGTGCGTGCGCGCGCGCAACGTTAGTCACGGTGTCATTTAATTAAAATTGCTCGTTGAGCGTCAGCCGGTGCGAATCAAAAAGTTGTGCTTCGTATGAGAGACGTAAAGGAATAAATTAAATCTCGCTCGCGCTCGACGTTGCCTTTTAAGGAGCCTTTTAATACGCGTGCTCCGCCGTATTAAATTCTTCAACGCGCAAAATTAATAGTTTCCATAAATGTGGTGTGCAATTGTCTCTGCTTAGTTATCGTAACTTGTTCTCGTTTCCAAACTTTCGTTATGACAGTCAGTTTGCTGAGAATGTCCCGAATGCATTCGCGATGCCCGATACAGATAACGATAAGGATAGATTCGGACTACGCGCTTAGTACAACGAACATGCGATATATCAAGGCGCAACTCTTACTTTCACTTTTAAGGAAATACGTACGTACATTCGTTACGGCACGCTAATTTTACGAGTCGATTATAACGTGCTGATTAATTATTTCAAAACAGCCTCGAACGTGAAACGCGAAATGAATCGTCGACTCCGCTTTTGTCACCGTCGTATATTCCAAGGACATTTCACAAAATTTTATAAAATTGCTTTTGATCAGTTTCTTTTGTTGGATCCGTATTGTCAGTTTTTCACAATCAGTACGCGACGAAAGAAAACTCGAGTTTTCTTAATTCGCGCATTTTATTTGCAAATTTTTATCGTGAAAACTGCATCGCTTTGCCCGCGTCTTATCATATAATTTAAATTTAGATGGTTTCTGACGTGCGGCTTGTCTGTGCATTCGTTGTGCAAGCGACTGTTATGACTCTTATATTCGCGCACCATGAACGCGGTATATTTATTTTGCAATCTTTTCTTTACAATCGTTGCGTGTATAATTAATAATACAATATAAGTCGCGAGCATGTCAAAAATGACGTGCGAATGAAAATGTATTTTCACGATAAACAATAAATAAATTGTTGTAAAGTATGACACGAACGAACCCTTGAACGAGATATACTCTGTCATTGTGAAATTGTTCATTGAGTTATGAAGCACAGATAAATACAGATGTGGAAATATGACTACTATTAAATAATATTTATCAAATATTATAGCAAATATTGCTTTTGTTTCTTAATAAGTAACAGGGCACGCTGATAAATTTTAGAAAATTGTACCAGTTTATTGTAGAACTTTGTAACATCCTGCGGGATAACGTATCGGCTAACGCTAAAAGTGAGGAAGTTCCATCGATAAGAGACGTCAAGGACTTTTGCTGATAAATATATTTTCAACCACATTGACTTATACTAAAATCGTGAAGTAAAATATTAATATGTATAAATAAATAAATATATATAGACATCTTATAGAAAATTTAATAACGCACTAAACATATATCTATAATATATGCTATAATATATCTCCTACGTTGTTCCTTTTTATCTATCTTGCCTCGTTTATCAAATTTTTATTTTGCACAAAAAGGACTATTGATTTTATATATTTATATTACAAAATCGTGAATTAATTGATGATTAACGTCTAATAAAAATTATACCTAATAAAGTAATATTATTTTTAAGGAAATTCTTACTGAATTAATCCTCTTAAAATTTTACGAGAATTATGAATGTCTAAAACGAAACGCTTACTTAATTATTACATAGCAAAAAATCTCGGCAATCTTATAGCAATCTCGGCACAATGTGCGACAATACAGATGCTAATTCGCGATGCGTCAGAAAGATTAACGCATAATTGATGAGCTACCAGAGACTGCCCAGAAAGTAAACTTTTTCAAGATTTATTTTTACCGTGCTACGAAATAATAGATTGGAGTTATGTACGCAAGATCAGCTGTCATACATCAGCTGTCAAAGGAAGATTTCGTGACATTTGCCGTTACAAGCTGCTGATATAAACTCAATAGCGCCGCTGAACTTTGACATCCCGTAAACGTGACTAACGAAGCACTAATCAACGGGCCACAAATCTTCATTTAGTTTATGCGGAAAAGATTCGATGAAGCTGAGTTGGAGACGCAATTTCTCTCTCAGCCGGATGATGAACCCACGCATGCCTGAATCGTCTTCCCTGCATTGAATCATTTTTTATACACGTGTCGATGCTTGCGAGATAACACGAGGGAAAGTCGTTTCCGACGTTGAACCCGAATTATATGTTAATGTAACGATCACGCGATAAATTTTTCTAGCTCTTTTATCACGATATACTATTTTGATCTAGTTTTGTCATCAGGGACTATTCGGTTAATTTGCGTAGGCAAAAATTGGTGCCATTATTCATCGTATTATATATCAAGAGCTATATACGTCTTTGCCATCCTGGAGATAACATTTCCTATCAGAATTGTTTAAGTTACGCAATCATTCATACTTGTGTCTTGTCATAGAAGACTGCATCAATTGATAAGAAATGAGTTTTGTATATTAACCGTAGAAAGGTTGATACTATAAAACATTATGATTATTATGAACAGTACGATGTAGAGTTGTAGATCGTAAAAATATTTATCACACAATCTAATAATATTAATGGTCCATCGTGTACCGATAGTTCGCTATGGCTTTATCATTGGAGCTACGAATAGTGTTACCCAGCAAGTCGCGAACATGAAAGTTTTCTGGTAAGAGAACACCGAGGTTCAGCAAAGTCGGTTTTCTTCAGAGCGATGGCGGTACTGTTTTGTCTGCAGGAGAAAATAGAGTTCAAGAAGAATACACCTAAGATTTGAATTTGGTCCATTTATATCATACTTGATATATTAAATTGTAATTGTTATTAAAACGAATATATATTTTTACAATGTGAGCAAGATTTTTCATAAAAGTATATTTTGCATATTTCCGAAAAAAATTCAAATAAAGAATATTTAGGAAGCTATTAATTTTTGATCCGAAATGAACATGATGAAACCAGCATCCGTTTCTGACTTCGATTTAATTTTAAATCATTTTCTGTTATGTAAAATAGATGTTCTTTGCTCTCAGATATGTGAATGAAGAAATCAATTTTATAGCAATATCGCAATCAGTATCTTTATAGAATCCATCTTACGTTCCGCCGATTTTTTCTATTTATTTCAATTTCGTTTCTCGACGCAGCCGGACACGTAAGTTACGCCGAGTACGTGCGTTTCCCCGTTAGAATAATATCTCGATTGATTAATACTGACGCACTCCAAGAATTTCTGATGTATTGTCCGTACCCGATCTGTGAACAGTGCTACTACATATAACTTCTATAAAGAGGAAATTGACGCTTCGCGAACGGTAGCTCTCCATAAATTTGGACAAAGGCAATAAAACATTGTTTTATCGTTTTCCCTTAACCGAGCAAAAGGAATATTTTTTTTATAGAACTTATACAGCATGGTGTCTAATTTACCATTCAACATGACGGAAAAGAGAAAGGATGGAGAAGTTTATGGTTGATTATAAGAGGAATTATTCGCAATTGGTTCTCCCAGCGAGAATATTTCACAACGTTCGCGGAATTGAGATAGTAGGGAAATGTTTTAAGCGGTCGAGCGGTCAAGCGAGCTATAAGACGCCGTTATTTTTCAACGCGTAATTCGTAGGCGTCAAACTTCCTGCGGCAACGAGAGATTCATGATGAAGCGTAGAGTCGTTTCTTGTCACAGTAAGAGAATTACAAGCGTGCTTTTTATTAGCGGGGTGGCGGTTGATAGTGGGGGTGGCGCAATGCGGCGCTCCGACTCGCATCCACGAGGGCAGGAAGACCGAGAGAGATCTCGGAGCAGGATCAAACTTACGTAGCGGCCTATTAACGCAAATCGCAATTTATCTATAATTAATGAGATGTCACATAATCGAAAGAGATCGTTAATTAACGCGCGCGATCGAGGCTACGCGAGCAAGTTCTCCTCGGCTCGAAACATCGGCGATACCGCGAGAACACGCAAATGCGTGAAGGAACCACGTACTGGTGCTTTGGTATCTACGTGATGGATATAGCGATAATGTACAGATAACAATCAGATAACAACCGCGGGAATGCTTGTTTAGAACTGCGTGAAAGGCTCTTCTTTCCACGCCGGTTTCTCTTCGTCTGACGCCTCTCGCATCCGCTTTCCCGTCCCCTCCGCCCGTCAGGCTCGCGCTCTTCTTTACTCTCATCTCGGTGTAGCGACCCCCACTACGAAATCCCGCTCTCGTATCGAACGCCCTGTGACGTCATTGAACTTTGTATGACGTCGTGCCAGTGACTCTCATCCGAGGAAGCCGAAGCAAACTAACGGCTATGCGGAGAGTTATTCAGGTAGTGTTTGATAACGAACATTAATCGGAGCACTTTCGAAATCGGTTTGGATACAGGTACAAATTACTCCCAGCATTTAATCACCGAGATAAACGCGGGATTCGCGGATAAGAGAAAAGCTAGCGGTTTGCTACGGATCGCTTCCTTTCTGTTCCACGCAGATAGCGGATGCAGTGTACCAAAGATGTTAAAAACACGTAAAAAGTATACGATTTTGACGTAAATTTAAAGACATTCTCTCTCGGGTGATAGAGCTTTATCGCGAACGATTTCTGTAGACGCTACGTTTCTCAGATACGATGATAGCCCGATATTGTTATTGGCCTTTCTCAACTGCCATTCGACCGAAAATTGATGTGGGTCGGTAGCGCGCGTAATCGCGCGCTCTACCACACGAGTGGAGCTACCCTAAGTTAGGGAGATGCGAGGGTAAGGGAAGCATCCGTCACCAACTCCCCGGGGACCATTGATCTGACATTCTCTGCGATGACGTCACCGCCGTTCGATAGAAACGGGTCAAACGTCACGAAAAACGATCTCGCTCGAAATTCCTGGCTGTGATTCAAGAATAATGGCTTTCGCCCCTTCTACATATGCATGACAGTACTATGTAACAAAATGAACGATCGATTAAAGCCGATTTTTTAATTTTCTACGCGAGTAGTTTTAAGGATACAAATTAATGGTACAACGACAAAAGAGATGCAGTTTGAATTCAAGCTGCAATAATTTAAGAAAGAAGTCTACATTCCTAGATGACAATAACTTTATGAAAGTGATTAAAATAGTTAACACATAGTATTTTATTTTAATTATAAATATTTGCCAGTCTGTTTTATAAACGTTAGTTTTCGCAGTTAGTTTCTTCACAGAAATCAATTATTGCGATCCTAATTCAATACCGGACATGCTTGAGAAAGCAGAACGTTTATCGGGGAAACCTCCATCGGAAGTTCACTAAACTCGAATACCATAGCGACGTGAGATTGTTAGATCGGGGGTGGTTTAAGAGAAAGAGAGGGAGAGGGAGGGAGGGGTAGAGGCAGGGCCACCTCGACATTGGGAAAGCTACGCTTTGGCGAATCGGAGGCAGCAGCAGGAACACATCTCGGAGGAGAGGACCTCCCACAAAGATATCCCTTGTTTCTTCCCGGGCGCCTATTCACTTTGCTTTTCTCTCCTCCTTTTATCGATCCTTCTCCAACTATACAGAGCTTCTGCTACAGAGCCAGCAGCAGCGCCAGCACGCCACCATCAGCATCAGCAGCAGCACCAGCAGCACCAGCACTAGCAGCAGCGTCGACAGCAGTCAACATCGTCCGTCATCCCTCAGTGGCTGCCCGGCCACCAAGCCGGCATAACTGCTTCGATCGGTCGGTTCATGTGGTTCTCCACCACGCATTGCGTCACGCAGCCAGTCGTCGGCGACGCGCGCCCGTCTCGTTAGAGCTCGGTGGAAAACATTCTCTGGAAGCGGCCGACGCGCCGCTCGGGGTGCGCACGAAATACGGAGTACGGGTACGAGTGCGGGGGCGCACGAGCGAGTCGGGGGTGCACACGGAGCGCAGTGTGCTCGCGAGGGTTGCCTGGCTGCGCAGGCACGCCAGTGCAGCCGCCGGTTTACCGCCAAGGCAGGGTAGTCGCGCGGCTCGACGATGCATCCAGCTGAGCTGAACTGAGCGCACACGAGCAGGAGGCTCGTGTTGCCGGCGCAGGCCACCCTCCCTTGCTCCTTTTTCTTTCATCCCGTTCGCGACTTGTCTTCGAGGATTAAGGCAGGAAGACGTAAGTGCGAGATGCGTGTTCATCGACCGTAGTACCTGGTGGTTGCACGTGCCTAGAATGAGAAATTTCGATGCGCGTATCCTAGGGGAGCAGGCTTTGGATTTTACGAAGTGTAAACTCTTCCTCGATTCGTCGTAGAAACGTTTTATTTGGGGATGTACCCCGCCGTGGGGTCGATGAAGGCAGATGACGCGCGATGGTCGATGGTCATTTTGTGGATGTGTAGTACGCATTGCCTTGGCGGGAACAATGACAGGTGACGAGAGACATAGTCTCTCTGCACTTCGCCACGCGTGACGTGACACATCAGGCAAAAGTTGCTGCGGAAATGAATAAAAACTTAATAGAATTTTTGTTTGCGATATGCAAGCAATGGAAACGTGTTCTCCGTGATATCACCCGAAATTATGAGAAGTGTTGAATTTTCGAACTTAATTATGAAGAAGATCGATGCAAAACTCACGATTAAATAATTTTTCGTATCTCGTTGTGTAACAGTTGACGGAAACCTGATCAAATAATTTGCGTTAGAACAGCAAGGAAATCCCACCGCGTTTGTGATTAATGTTTCTTGTCTGGTCGCTTGGCAAACAGCACGATGTATGACGGCACGTTTAGTGCTTTCGGAACTCAGCCTCTTTCGTTCTCTGCGGACTCGACGATCATTATTTTGCGTCAAACAAATCTAACGTACTAATATTACGCAAAATTATCGTGCAACATATTTTTAATATGCTAGAATATGCGCTAGACCAACATTGGAGTATATTCGATTAGAGTATTTATCTATATAGTTGACTTTTTAATCAATATTTAATACGTTGAGGTTTAATTAGCATTCACCAATCATCTATACCTTATAATTTAGTAACTTGAGTTTATATCTATTCATTGACCAATAGCGTTCTGGAACTAGAGCTAGAGCCGACATTCGTCGCGTTGTCGTATTTTTCATTGAAACAAAAAAGAGCTCCCAGATCGATTCTAATAGCGCGGCAAGTCAATCGAACAAAACTTGACAGTGGAAAGGGCATAAAAATAGCAGATAGAGGGTGTACTTGGCCGTAGAAATATCGTGAACGATGTTATCCCGCAATGCTGAGTCGTCCTTGCTCGTGCGATTGCCGTTACGCTGTGTCAAGGCAAACTGCATACGTACGTGTGATATCAGATCGGTCCGATAATTCGTGCTCTAACAACGTAATAATTTTCTCCGAACACATTTCGACCGCTCCTCATAACTACCTTCACTCCCCGACGCCTCCAGTTTCACGGGGGTGCGGCTGACACGTAATCCGCCCGAATTTCAGATATTAAAGGTAAACTTCCGCTGATTTTCTCCCTAACTCGCTGGTAACTTGTATTATCAGCTCTCGACTGGAAATTCGAGTATTATAGCGGATAACCGTTATAAGAAAACAATTTTGCAAGTTAAATGTATCAGATAATCGTTAGTTTATAACGTTAATCCCGTAAGCGATTGTAATACTTAATTAACAGGTTTAATTACATTGATTATTGCAAATTAGTTTAGTATCAGTTACACGTGCCGTTTACCTATATCGATCGACAGCTCTCTTGCGCTCTCCCGGTGGGAAAACATTTCTCCCCATGATTTCCTATAAAAGGAAATCTGTAAAAAGCTTGCAGTTTTGACCTTGTCCTTCACGAAATTACTCCGTGTCACACATCGTCGTGAAATCCCTCAGGTCGTATGTGTTTTCGCGGCGTCGAGTGCGAAGTGCAAAACAACGAGTCGATATATCGATTCATTTCCGATAATATATTACCTCCCATGACGATAACGCGGATATGCACATATACGTAAACGTATCGCGTATCGACATGGTTGATCCCCTATCTCGTATCGAATTTCGAGTTTAACGCGCCATCCAAATTATCCACGGCGTGAAGAATGCGCGAAAAAGTACGCCCTCGCGTTTGGCGACGATGATGTATCGATCGTTGCACGCGCCTACCGCCAGAAATAACTACAACGGTAATCACTTTTAGCAGGCGAAAGTAATTTTAACATTTATTATACTCTCGGTAAATTTCCAATATGATGCAGGCACGTGCAGAAAAAAATTTTACGCGTGGAAAATCTCTTCGGGGAATCCCTTCTTTTTTTCAGAAGAGAAAATATTGTGAAGCAATTGCGATGATAATTCTGTGACGATTAAAGTCGAAGCAATTTTTCTCTGGACGTACATAAGTGTGTCACGGATTGTTCACTCGACCACGACGATCAAGTAGTAGGCGCAATCGCTAGTATACCGGGAATTATAAAGATTCCAGAAAATAAACGTTTAACCTTTAATGCTGATCATTTGTTCGCTGGGAATTACGAAAGCGTCTTAAAATTATCTTGGCGAAATGTTTGCGCACACAGATATGCAGAACCAGATAAGAAAACGTTGATTGACGATGTATTTGTTTTTCTCTGCGTGCTCTCGCATTGAAATTCTCGAATTGATTTAGCATCTCGTGATTTCAAGTATTCTTGAAAATTGCGCAATCGCAAATATGATATGATACGTTCGTAGCTTGCCAGCACGTACAAGTCGCATTATGGGAAATCACTGGCATAGACAACGTGAACGTAATGCCGCCCGTGTAACCACCGACACTGCTGCATCTTCCTAGTGCGAGTGCAACGAAGCAAGGTGCACGACCCGACTCCGGGCAGCGACGATATAGAGCGAGCCGCGTGTATTTCTAGAGCACCCGGTTTAAGAATAGAACAGCGAGTAGACGACTGAATTAAATATAGACGGTGAATGACCGGAAAGTAGATTACGAAATTTCATTGAAGTCACGAAGATCTGTTGGCGCAGTTAAATTTCGTATCTTTTTGTCGGACCCGTAAATCCTTAATTAGATGCTCGATAGTAAGTAGGCAAATTATCAATTTTTTCCTCGTTGCCGAGAAAGCTCGATCTGGTTTATGATTCCCAACAGAATAATTATAGGCGTTTGATGAGCGATTGCAGTTTTAATAACTCCGGAGCAGTCTAATATGATCGATGAACGAAGCGGTCATAATTTATAAAGTTCCAATCTATTTACTTGCAGTTAATACAGAAAAAAGTTTTTTTAAATTAGATTTGGAGCAAAATATTTTATCGTTCTGCTAATCCTTTAAGAATTCGCAGATATATGCAGCTTCAAAAATAGCAGCAATTTCTTCGTAGCTTTTACATCAAGGAATGCAAAAATGTACGAGAGATTACGGAAATAATCACAGCTCTGACAGTTGCGAGATTAAAGTCGCGAGATTTGAGGATATATGCGGACGGGAAATCGCTTTCCCGTAGATATTACAGCAAGGAACACATGCACACATACACATACATACATTAGGGAAGATTATAAATATCTAGAAATAACAGAGAAAGCAGAAGAATAAGTTCGTGTTAGGAATATACGACAACTAAAACCTATATCCCGCGCCTACTATCCCAGCTTGTAGCGACTTTAAAAAAAAAAACAGATTTGATGGGAAACCAATAACCAATAGCTGGTTCTTTTGTCGACCTAAAATTCTCTATTCGTTTGGCAATAGAAAGCTAAAAATTTTGCATGTCGTCGAGCGCATCATTTTCGTGCGAACTGATACTTTAGGATTTAATGACGAAGCGACTGAAATGAAAACGTGGTGTATATTAAGCGTGAAAAATCGGAGGTAAAGAAAGTTGGCAGCAGTAATCGAGCTGGACGCTTTCAGTTCACCGGATGTTCTTCAAACGAGCGGAATAGCTGACGTCGTGGTTCGATATCCTCAATGGAGCCACAATGCACCGGGACGAGTATATTGTTCGGCGCAGTAGTACACCGTGTCGGTCACTGAATTCCTTGTCATTAGTTGATTAAGCTATGACAATGCTTTAGTCATAGCACAATTCAGAGAGAAATATCCAGAACAAAAGAGGCATTAGCATCCTGATATGTGTAGATCATTCGACACAATATAACTTTCTTGTATAGAGAAATGTGTATTGTAATATTTATAATTTATCTAATACTTAACAAGAGGGTCAAATTAATTTTTTGGGATGTCTTGCAGAAAGATGCCAGCAGCTGGTGCGGCCGTTCCGGCCGTTGCTGAGGGAGCCGGTCAGCTGGAGGACCTGGACGAGCCACCGGAACCACGTGTTCGTGGTGGTAGTGGACGGGCCGGCTTGATGAAACCCCTGGTGGTGTTAGCTCTACCTGGGATGTATCTCTTCTATAAGTACAGCCAGTACAGGCGGGAACAGCGCGAGTTATCCCGCAGAAGAGTAACCGAGAGGGAACTTCAACATCTTCATCATAAAATCGTGAGTGAATTTTTAGTCGCATCTGTTTGTTAAATTTTTGCCTGCAGGCAAAGAACTTGCACATGAAATGCGTCTTGCGATTAAATTATCCTACCTGTTATTACGTCATAAGTTCGAATTTATCTTTAGTGGCCAATCAGAATAAAATAATGATTTCGACGTTTGTACATATTATTTATTTATGCTGACTCCGAATATATCAAATATCAAATATTTTTGCGCTGGGGAAACGAAAATATAAAGTTGTACCGAATCGAAGGTACGAATTGAAGAGCAAGGAAAAAAAGAAAAACGGATAAACGGTAGCCGAAAATAAACGTGATATACTACTATTGGCCTCAATAGCCATTTATTATACACATAGCCGACGAGATTGCTTTCGTTATACTGTATTCCGAAGACAAACGACAATTCTGAAACGTGACGCGATGAAAGTATTATTGCCACCGATATTGATCCCTGACGTGAGCAACGACGGGTTCATGGGAAAAATCATTTTACCCTTTCTAATCAAAGGGTTCACTCTTCTCGACGTACGTCGTTTATCGAAGGCCCGTCAACGAGATGACGAGATTGCATACCTCGGCTCTACGAGGATGTTATTAACACGAGCGGTCGAGGAAGGGTGAGAAGGAGGATAAACTGTGCGAGAAAGCGCGAAGAAACGATGAAAGGGTTTGATTACCCGGGGGTAACGTGATCATTCCCCGTCTCTCGGAGGAAGCTGTATCATCTCCTGAAGAGTAGCCACTTATTTTTGTATAACGCGATTTTTATTAAGCAACCTGCTTGATGACGTTTTGCCTTTGTTATTATTTCGGATCCTCACGTCGCTCGTGTTACTTCACGAAGGAAATGAGATCGTACTGCGTAATGTTATTTCGTACCTCTAAAACTGTACCTTCACTGTATCCGCATAATTTTTCATATCAAGTAATTCTATAATCAACCTTCTCATTTTAACTTTGTATAGAGGAAAGGAAAAAATATTTCAATTTTCCACCGCTACCGCGGTGCGGAATTTATATATATATGTAATTCGGGACTGTTATTTCGTTCAAGCTATATGCAAATATTTAAAAAAAATTAGCGGTTGCCGAATGACCCATTGGACCTCCACTCGAGAGATAACTAACGCTGCGGAATTTACCTATAGAAACTCGAGAAACTCTGTAAACTCTGAACACGTATTGATTTCCATCCGTCCCGGGCTGTCGTGCTTCGGTCAATTTAGCAGGTGCTGATCGTTGATGAAAGGGCGACTTACGATGACTCGCCCCTATAGTATCGGAAACAGCATGTCTTCGTTGAAAAGTATTGAAAGATAGTTTTTGTTTGAGATTCCGATTGGATAACGGAAACCGCGGGAATTTGTCTCCTGCGACAATTATTCCACTTATATAAATTAAATCTCGGCTATATGCGACATGTAGAAGCTGTTTGGAACTCACGACATAGTGCTCCAAACATCCTCTCAAGGTCGTTCCTTGCAGCGTCTCGGTTTGGACAATTTGTTAGGTCAGTGCTGGAACTTGGCGAAGCAATCGCGGCAAGATGGAGCGTGTAAAAAGTGTCCCCGCGCTAGGGAAACCTGCCAAGAAGCAGCATATACCGTCGACGGATCGTTACTGGAATATCTCGAATACCTCGTGCAGCCTCCATAACCGTGAGTCGCGTTCGCGGTGCCGTGGAAACCGGAATTTCACCGAGTCAGTTCACGTCCAGCCAGCTGATTTATCACCACGTGCTACTCGTTATCGAAAACTGTAACTGCTGGACAGCGGACAGAAAGCGGGACGCTTCCGATATTCCATTATCGGCGCGAACGAAAAAGCGAAAAAGAATTTTGAAAGAAATTAAAATTATATTAACGTGCTAGTGTGATATTAAAGATTGAACGATACCAGGAGGACCTTGGGAGTTTCCGTAAAGAAGCGATCAACTTCAACCTTGACAATAAACACACGAACATTAGTAAAAGCAACCGAGTAAACCGCGATTCGCGTCGCCTAAAAATCAAGCGATTTTTATGAACCGATGGAGCTTGACGCGAGATGTAGGTGACGGCTTGCGTTTCCCAGATAAGGTTCACGCCAACTCGACGTTAAGATCTCGATCGTACCTGGCCAAGCACGTGGACCTTATTCGCTGTATTCGTTTATCGCCGCGGCCGTCGCGGCGTCGTGACAACGACGATAGCGAAGGATAGGCGAAGGACAAGGAAAAGAAAATCGATGTATACCGGTCACTCGAGATTATCGGCGTCAGATATCACGTTCTTCTTTATTTTCGATATTGTTTCAACGCTAGTCGCGACAGTGTCGAGTTTCCTTATCCACTTATGTTTGAATTGAAACAAACGCCGTTGAAGCAGTGGAATATCATTCAACAGTTCTTATAATTTTTATAATTTTGTATAAAATATAAGGATTATCGAGTTAAACATCTTTAGATTTCAGCATGAATTTGAACATGAATGCTTAACTTTTTTTTGTAGAAAATCCAATCAACTTTTATATTACACATGCTTTAATTTTACGTTGTATGCACTTTTCTCTCAGAGATATTTTTCTTTATATTAATCTAAAAAATGGGCACATATATACGCATCCGAGGTACAACAGTTATAAAAACAGAGAGAATTTTCTCCCTAGATGCAACGTAATTGGATTTGCAGAAAATAACAAGCCGACAGGGTTGTATTTTGTGGTAGTGACCGTCGACTGACTTTAAGTTTTACATTGCTATCTGCTTCCCCTTTCGAGTCACGTAAGTGCACGTCCACGCGATTCCAGGGACTCATTGTTCACCACCTTGCAGCGGCTAACCTCTCCCCCCCCGTCGGTGCCGTCGGTCGCTCGACGAACTAACAAACTTTTCGATCCACGGTTATGGCCAGCTAACGATCCAAACTGCGCGGTTGTTCTAACACTTTTCGATGAAATGTTCATCTTGTTGTTGAAACTTACTTTATTTCACTAGGGCTGCGGTCAACTTAACGCTACAAATGCTTCGAAGCATTCCTCTTCTCCTTTCTTTCAACGAAGAAAGAAGGAGAAGAAGAACGCTTCAAAGTATTTGTAGCGTCAAGTTGACCGTAGCCTAGGTACAAGACTTCAAAATTGTCTGGAAATGCTTATTTTAAATAATTAAATATGTCAATATAAAGAATGTTACTTTTTAATATAATTTATTTGCCAAGAAAAGCGCGTTTTCCTTTTTTACTGTATATATAATTAATCCTCGGGATATAAATTATGTTGCGTGCAATTTCAGAAAGCGCATGCATATCAGTTTAAAATCAGGAGCTCGTGATACAAAGTTAAATAATGAACGCGCAAGAGTTTGGTCGTCGACCTCTATGCGTTCGACATTAAGAGTTGATAATATCATTAAGAATCGCACGAATCACCATAATGCGCGAACGCTAGAAACATAGGTCGATGCAATCTTTCGCTTTCGTCGGATTGCATGAGCGTTATTTAATTTCGAAAGATAGGTATTTGAATGGCTCTTTCTCTATCCGTCTCCATTATGTATATAGTATTTCGTAAAGATTCTCTCCATTAATTTTAACTTGACTCTTTGATATATAAACATTTTAAGCGATGCATAAATTAACATAGCATTAACGTATCGGATTACAAGATTGATTTCAAGAAATTAGAAATTAGGGATTCCAGCGAGCGAATTATTAGACTCACCCCATTAATTAGTTCTTGTTAAAAAAAATTTTAAATCTTGAATAGCGGAAGGGTATATATAATTTTCTGCATCTCGGTTATTCAATTCTCATCCTCTCTTTCCCAATTCAATCATAGATATTAATTAAATTACGGATGCACTTTATTTTCTAAAAATAAAGCGAAAAATGGAGCAGTTTAAATTCAGTTTCATATCGCTAATTTGATATTTTCGAAAATTTGAAGTCTAATTTATTTTTACGTTCGAAGGTTCTCTCTATTTTGACGCGTTGCAAATAGCATCCCATTAAATGTGGATGAGAACGCAGGTTTGCATTTATCTATGGTGCTATTTCTGGCTGTTTGGAAAAAAGAGATTCAATTTGATTATTCGGGTTCCATTATATTATAGAACAGCTCGGAATTAGAACAAAATGAAATGAATTAAATGGAAGATAAAATAGAAGAGGACGAACAGTTTGCGCACCCTTCGAATTTCAGCAACAGTCACGAATGTATAATATCGAGTGTACTCCCGGAGCTTGTAATAATGAACATAATGACCACGAACACAGAAAGAACAAATGTGTGTCGGCGTAGTTCACGTCCTTCGTGAAGAGGCGTTAACGAGACGCTAATGCCTTGGGCGACACTCTCAGACATATAAACGCTATATGATGCTAATTAACTGACATCATCAACATGTATTTTACAAAGATTTTTTTATGGTTTTATTAATAAATCGGTGCGGAATACAAAACCATACAAGACAAGGAATAATTTATTTATTGCTTGCCAAAGCTGTCATTATCTCAGTGATTGATATTACAAGACAAGCTGAGAAGAATGAGGGTTACCGCTTTAGGATATCCTGTATATGTACTTTACTCAACTTTACTCAAGATAAATGATTCGAAGAATGGAAAGGAAGTATGAATGGTGGAGACAGAGTATGTATAAAGAAAGTACTCGTCCGAGTTTTTCTTCATATGCACACATAATGTAACCGTCATAGGGTGCAACACGCGAATTGCCCGGGTTTAAGCATGTTCAACAACGAGAACAAAGAAGGATCGATATCCACGACGACGCCGCGCCGCGCCGGGCTGATAGCGGCGGCCGCGGCGGTGGTACGTTTCGTGTTTCGTTTCTCATTTCCGCGGAGGACAATGCTCCCAACGATGCAAGGATCGAATGGTCGATACAGGGCAGCGATTTTAGCAGCGCGGAAACCGCCGACGTTAGTTCGTTTCATCGATTCGCGAAGTGTATGAACGACGACAACCGCGCGCGAGAGACAGTTCTATTTCTTCGTTGGCTGACAAAGAAAATTCCGCATAAATATTGGCAAATTACAAATCCCGAGCTTTATTATTAAACAGTTAAATTTACAGATTCTTAAGTGATCTGCAAAAATATTTAAGACGCGAAATGGAAATATATTTATCGGTCATTGTCATAGAGAAAAGAGAGCAATGTAAAATCATAAAATTAATAAGTATTTAATTTTTGAAAGCAGACAGCGCCGAATTTAATTCTGTCGAAGAAAAAGTCTTCTTCAACTTGAAAATTTCTAGATGATAGTGGATGAAAGGAAATGCAGAAACCTGACACGCGCTGTATATGTATAACCATGAGAGAATATAGCCGGTAACGATACTCGAGGGAGCTTCTCCTCGAGAGAGAGGAGGAACCACCAGCACTGAACACGGTCGAACGTGCTGAAGCGTAGACTGCGAAAGCCGTCTTACACCTTCCACGTAACGTGGTCTTTCAAGACTAGGGTCATCTATAACCCTGGCCATTGGATTCTTATCGACCTGCCTGCCGTACTGAATTTTTCAGTATACATGTCGGGTTGATTGACCGCCGGCTAGATCCCACGGAGTCTATGTCGTTCGTGATTCTAAGACTTACCGTATTTCGATTCTGTCAATTCTCCTCGATGTCTCTCTCTCTTGAGAGAGAGAATCTTCTCCGTCGCTTCAAGAAGAATGCGCGACTCTTTCGCTTTTCACGCCATGCGCTTGATTCCATTCGCTTATTGTTCGTTCTGCGAAATGTATTCCGAAATCGAACGATGCAGTTTAATGGTACGCGATCGTGAAAGGTCACGATGCTATCTTCCAGATGAGTCAGGGAATGTTTCTGCCGTACATAAATCATCCTATCGATCTTGAAATTGCATTCCGACCACTGAATATGTTACACTGTTCTGTCTACAGTTCGTCTAACTTTTGTTGTTGTTTCGTTGTAGATACTTCGGTATTCCACATTCCCTGTTATGGAGAGTTAACTTTTTTCAAATCATTGGCAATTATACCTTTGAAAGAATTAACTTACAATCATAATCATAATACCAAGAGAATTTAATAAAGAGCTGTTTTTGTCCGTTCACTAATTTGAGAAATCTTCCGCGAGACATCTCGCGAGTTACTTTTGTAAAGAGGCGTTATTTTGGTCTAATGAGCGTGAAAACGACGGACAGAATTTTCTTGGCGACGTGCAATTTGACTGTCTCTTAAGTTCGGCCAGCAAGTTCCATGAAGTTGGACGAGTTTCGCGGAACCGTACTTTCTTTAGCGGACGGACTATGAACTTTGTAAGAGATAAAAGGAATTTTTAAACGTTGACAGAGACAAACACAATATATATAATTTAGTCATAAATAATTTTTGAAACCTCAAGAAAGTGGGCGAAAAGGATTGCAACGTTTTACAATTCGCATTGCACGTAAAATGGTGCAGAATAAAAGCAGTACAAAGCGATTCGTTCGGTTCTTTGAAATATTTCTAACTTCCAATATGCACCTAGTTCTTCATTTGTATTCGCTCAAGCTGTCACTTGTAATTTTTAATATGAACACATGTTCCCCGTCGTTCGAAGGGCATATGGTTCCAGAAGTTTCCATCGATTACCCCAGATGGAAAATAATAAAATTCTCTGGCCTTGAAATTTACATATCTTGAAGGCAGGGCGCATCGAAAATAACATGAAAATTACGAGTTGCTCCCTCGATTATTAGCGTTCTTATTTCTGCTTTATGCTTCTTATATACCTTTTACATAAATACATAAAATCATTGCTCTTAAAAAATAGATGACATTTTAATACAGTTAATTAACAAATTCATTCAAGTGATTGACACTGCATACACTGGAGTTTACACTAACTCTTCACGCTCATTAAAAGTATACGGAAAATACAATATTTACAAGTCAAATTGTTAAATTCCGTATATTCTTATGTATATTCTTAAAAATCCAGATTTATTTTTAATATCATTTATCACGTAAAAGTATTCTTCAGGTCATGTTTTACTATTGTAAAGTTTCAGTCACGTATTTTACCTGTATGGACGTATAACTATATAATCATGTTATGTGACTATTACTCGTATATCATTGACACTTAAAATTAGAATGATAAATGTTGTAAACAATGCGCTGTTATCTGGCACGAGATCGTAATACTTGGCATTAAAACAGTCGGAACTAGTTGTTTCCTTTCAACTTATCAATTCGAATCAAGCTTTTCGATATCGCTGCTACACCAAACCACGTTCCATCACGAATCTTGTTTGTTTGTTATTCTAGGGAAAAAATATTTCCGTCCTCGCTTTAGTAATCCTCTAAAGAAAAAGTACAACTAATTGAAGCCGCGAATCGTTTATAGAGAATACTAAAGAGATAACGACAGGAATACAAACTTTCCCGCAAACACATCGTATAAGAAGTACAAGAAATATCTTTTTTATTCTCCCAAGCTTCATCCAAGACAATTATCCTGGTGGGAGTAATCAACATGAAAAATCGTTCCGCTTCTTAATCTGGTTCATCCAAATTAAGATTATCGCATGATTCTCATATGCTAAGTTTACGATCTGTCAAATTCCTGGCATACGGTGATCGTGAGTTCGTGCTCAAGTAAAATTTTCCCCGATACTTGGAATCAGCTGCGAAACCCATGTAAGCCTCAGGTTTCCATACGCAGCTCGCTAGAATCCCGGGTCGCCATCTTGGGCATCGACTCGCGGGGAATCCGTAGGGGTTCTCCACTGATTCCGCGTAATAACGCCATGCTCGATTGTGTCCACAGGTAACTAAATAGACAAGCGAAACGTTAACGAAACTTTTGACGAGAATATAGACTTAAACTTAGACTTATTGTTAGACTATGCTTTAAACGATATTGAAAGAGAGAATTAAGTATTACGAGAAAGAAAAATCTTGACAGCGGGAAGAGCGCACGGCTCGACATCGTAACGAGTCACTCACTATATTGATTTATAATTCTCCTGAAGCCCATGCGAACAATGCTCTTCAAATCGCAACCGGGCTGTCGTCTCCCGCCGCCGTTCGGGTAAAAATCGACGTGACCAAGTGGTTGAGGGAATCCAAAATTGCCGCCGTCAGTATGAATGACATCGACGAAGACAGCGTCAGCCCATGTCAAGTGACCGTCCTCCCCGGTATTCATGTATAACGGATAAGCCGGGTCCAATCCGGTGATTCTACCTATCTAAAAACGCGTTTCTCAACATACACACATATTTAACATATAGTTTGTCAGTCGCGTTTGTCGATATCGCGCCTCGATTGAAATTTTTGGCACTAATGCAGTTCCGATAATGCGGCCTTCGATTAGTCAAGTGAACGTGCAATGCGGTGTAACTCTCTATCCCCCCCTCTCTCTCTCTCTCTGGTGATCGTTATTAACAGATCCTACAGTATCTAACCTTTCGAGGTGCCAGAGCCTTTCCCATAAAACCAGCAACTTCCGCGCCTAAGCTAAAGCCGATCACATGAAGTTTGGATAAAGAGACAGCTTTTTGTGCGTCGAGCCAACTTATCATGTGTGCTAAGTAAGGTCCGACGACTTTGGCATTTCTCACTGCCGATATGTACCATGGTAAGACCGCCAATTTAGGCCAGTTTATCAGTATCACGTTATAGTGCCCACGACGGAGATAAGCTGAAACAAAGAGTATGCAATTGGATTCTTAAAATAATTAATTATAACATATATATATTGAATTTTTAATTATTGAAATTATTCAATCATAGAAACAAAAACTTTTTAAAGTACTAAAGTCTTCGTACGCATGGTAAAAAAAAATACAAGAAAATATCATTGTTCAATCACTTCACTTGATGACTTGACAATGTAAACCGCGTTTGTAGAAAAATCATCAAGCAGGAAGCAGAATTTTTCTTTCTTAAACAAACAAATAAACAAAGGCGGCTCCTTTGGGGCCGTTGAAAGTTAAATTGGATCAATTCGTGCGCTGAAGAGTAGAAAACTTCGCAATTTATAGTGCCAAGTTATGGTGTTCACTATTTGTCATCCTGACAGTACCTCTTGAGGTTTAGCAAGATAGATCCCGTAGATCATGTAGTTACTAATGGATCTAGCCTACTCGCTCACCCCGAACTTTACGAGCGGAAAGAAAAACGAAGGTATCGCGATGACTTTTAAGGAGCTGTTTTGGCATTCAGAGCGATACATCGCTGTGGTATCACGCGCTTACCAAAAAGCTGGAAATGTATCATACATTTGTTATCATCGAAGTAAGCTAAAATTTCATTTTCAAAAACTTTTCAGAGATTTTTGAAACTTTTTTTGCGAAGTACTGTCAAATTCGACAAATCGCTATTTCTCTATGCATTTAACGATATGGTGCTTATCGCTTTTGGATATTTATAAAGTACGTACCATTTCGTACAGAAGTAGGACCTTTTCCTGAACTACTATCGCTGTATCCGTGAATGTACATGATAGTCGGGTGTTTAACGTTGAAATTACTCTTCTGCAACGTTGTGGCATCATTAAAATCCAGTACATTTGGATACGTTGGATTCCGCCTGTCGTGGATTAATGCGAAACGCAAGAAAAATGTCGCTATGATGAGCAAAATTTGTGAAATTTAACATGATCGATGATAGACTCGTTGATTTACGGACTATCGAAAAACTAATTTTCAAATTCTAGTTCATGATTAATTAACTGATCTATTTACTCAAATAGCTTACATCTTTCTGACGAGCTAGTAGATTAACAAAATTTCCGGTTAATTATTATTAATTTCCGCTTAATATCCTCAATATTTACAATATTAAGGTAGGAAAATTATGTTCTACCGAAGCGTTTGCTCTACATTATTGTGTGACGGTGATTCTGATTCATGAACAACGCGTACCTGGTATACAATAGAAATTGGACGTCCTGATTCAATCGTATAGGGCAGCAATAGAAGCACGTACCGGTAGGAAGCAGAGTCAGATGCAATATAGTATCTCCTGTAACAAAAGTGAAGAGATAATACCTTTAACAGAATCGGAGCTAATCAATTTCAATTTTCCGATTGTATAAGATATATAATATATGAGATCTTTAATTAAAGAATTGTAAAACGCAAACGACTACTTCGAATTTATTTTTGTTCTTCAATCGACCTCAGCCAGGTTCAAGAATCCATTTGATAGATACCGTGATTGGTACGTAATGTATATGTATATGTGTTCGAATAGCCGTTATTGGTTCAATCCTCTACGCGTTCTGTCTTCCGTTAAATTGTGCATAATACCAACGGTGACGGTCGGCCTCGACCAATCGCCGCGGTCGTCGTCATTGAACCTGACGATGGTCACGTCATGTCGCGTGTCGTACAGCCGACGGAGATCGACGGTGCGCGATACCCACCCTAACGAAGAAACCTTTTAGTTCCCCTCGTCGCGCAAAATGTTTCGACGCGAAACACGTCCACGCAGGAACATTGCTCGATTTCGTGAACACGCGAAAGAACTTGTACTTATCTAAATTCTAAAAGGTAAATAATTTTTCCAAGTTACGTTAATTTCCGACACCTTTGAGTTCGATCCATTTAAAGTATCTATTTTTATCTTGTGATTCCAAGGAAATTATCGTCTCCTTCAACCGTTTAATGTTTTAATAATCTAGAACGTTTCTGATTGAATTCCGATTGCACTGTTGGATTCAAATGAGTTAATCGTCAGGTAATGGGTGCTGTTCCACGTAAGGTATAGATTCAAAAACGAACATGTCAAATTATCTCGTATCTATATCTTGTTTGATAACGTGTATCGACGCGACACCAAGAAAAACACAGAAATAATTCGCCATTCTTTCTACTTCGGCAATACACGTGATGCCGTGTTCCGTCGTAATTAAGCTCGCACGGAAAGCGTTAAGTGGCTGTTGAGTTTGCTCACTCGGTTGCACCTCGCGCAATCCCTTAAACCTTACACTCGTCGCGTCGAAAATGAATAGTTTTTATACGAAAAATTCGCATTGAGCAATAATTTTAATTATTTTACGCAAAAACATTTTTCGAGCATTTATATTGCCGAAAAATAGAAAATGTTTGATAGAAGCATCGTTACCACTCGACAGCGGATGTCGAATCCAGAATTTTAACTCACGATACTTGTCGCCGCGCTAAAACGATAAAGGCAGAAGAAACAATTTTTACAATTAGTGAAAGCCTCTAATGTAATTTACGACTCGAAGCTCGGGGATTTATTTCACGATTGCGCAACGGGATAATTAAACGCATTTTCAAGTAGTCTCTCGAGAAATAGGTCGCCGTTTACACTTTCGTCATGATATTCATGACGCTTTTTCACGCCTCGAAGCATTCCACCGCGGAAACAATCGTGGCCAACGGCTATATCAGCGTAGATTAACGATACCGCCGGATCTGTGGAAGAAACTTTTGCGATCACGAAGAAACGTTATCTATTCCGACAAACCGTTATAGCGGGCGAAAGGAGTGAACGGGATAATCTAAAGAGATTGGTCTTTTGCAATGTCGGTCATCGCCTTGTACACAACCGTTATGGAAAAACGTTCGCCTTTTTATTATTGATATGATCAGCATTACCATGCAGCAACACGCTTCCGCAAATTGCGCCAGTTTGATGATGACACTGCATCGAGAATGTAATTTTCGCGGCGCGATTCTTCGAACACTGCACTGGGAACGTTTGCGAGATCGCCGTAAGCTAAGAATATATTTTATAACGCAATCACACAAGAGAGAAAGACGTTTCAAAATGTCGTATAATTCATACAATTATCTTGTTTACTCCTTCACGAACAAAATCTCGTAGTGCGTTGCATTAAATTGCCATTAAGTTCAAGGGGTCATCAAATCTAGTCAACGACGATCTTTAATGTGAAAGCAATGTGCGTCCCCAATTCTCGCGCTAGTTACACCGGACGACTCGCGGTAGTGGAAAAAAGGGCGAACTTTAATTCCGCTGTGGAAAGCTCGACTTTTATCTCAAAAAAGCATGCTACTTGCCGTGTCGCCGTATCAGGAATTTATTGTACCGCATAGTTAAACGCGTGAATGTATTTTCCGTGCAGAATGCGTTACGCGTCCTGATTACCTGATTTCAAATGATATCGGGGAATTTCTCATTTCTCGAGCGGATCCACATGTTCCGGTTGGATGAGATGCACACCATATCACATATGTGTATACCGGTCATGCCGGCTATTTACGATTAAAAACAACGAAGATCTACGTACGTCTTAATTGAGATGGGATACGTGTATACAAGAGCAGGAATGGAGTCGAAAATGTTTAACGTAGTCGATTATTCGTTTACGCAATTGGACACGTTACGAAAACAAATGTTCCCATGCCATGCATTACGCTTTGAGCCGACATGTTTGCCAAATTTGTTTCTCGTTTAACGAATCATCCATCATCGCTAATTGCCAACGGAGTCGAGTTATATTTGTAGCACTTTTATTACTCGTTAGTATCGTTAGTATAAATCACACCGGCGTACATGACATCGCTTATTATTAATGAAACGGAATTGCACTTAACGCGATCACGAGCGTCTAGATGGAAAATTCACGCGAGTAATTGCGCGATCTAGTTTTGATTCAGTGTTGGGGGTTAATAATTTTTCTACAACGTTAAACATATATACAAACACTGTTCCTTACATTTGACTATTACTCTTCTAACTTCTTCTAACGGAGTTAATTACACGTTTTGATAATTACTATAAATTATATATAAATGTATAACAAATATATATATAATTGTATAATAAATTATTAATGCACACACAGGATCGTTAAATATAATTATTATACGCAGTATTGATATATTAATGTGCACGATTTGTGTTACAACGCACTTGATGAAAATAACCGGCACTCGCGGAAATTAGAAGAAATATCGAGTAATTTAGCACTGGTCGCAATTTACCTCTTCGAACAATATACAAATGACAGAGCATAGGCACGAGAAACGATGGGAGCATTGTCGAGCACCCGAAAGTTTCAAATGGCGCGCTACACTGAAGCCTTTTGCAGTATCGTCTTACACCAGATTCGAGAGGAAACTGGTGGGACTCAGCAGCAGCTGATCGTTTTGTAGTGCTCCCATACCATCATCTCCCGTGAGCATAACGATCTACTTTTTTGTTTTTGTAAAGCTGACTGGTAATGATACAGTAACATGCTAGGCATAAATTGATATTATGAAATTGATTTAATTGTTTCACTTCCGGTGTTAAAATTGTATACGTGGTTGAATCGAGAATAAGGAGTACATTTTTTATTTGTACGAGAATATTGTTCTCATTTAGAGGTAAATGATTTTCCATCATCCAAACATTGTGTAACAAAACTTTCTTCGTGAAGAAAATTAAATCTTTGTCGTGATACCTTGATAAGAAAATATTTATTCTTTCTTTTTTTTTCCAGGACAAGTTGCTGACGAAACTAGAGGAGAACGAACCAGAGTTAGCATCTTCGCAGGAAGATGAGGTAAGAAGCGAGTCGAAAGCAGGAAGCAGATTTTCTTAGAGCGATATTTTTAAGCATTATAAAACGCTTAATCGACCGTTCTGAAATAGCACAATGAAATCGAATGGTGAAATTTTCCTTTCTAGGCATTATTCGAGATTGTCGTGGATATAATTATGAAAAAAACTAACTCTTTTTCCGCTTGAATCGGCATCGAGTGATATAAGTAGTAACTGTTTCTTTCCGTTGGTTCTACGCTCTACTCTTTAAGATTCTCTAAGATTTAAACTGCTCGCGCGATAGATAATTAAATAAACTAACTCGTAATATTATTGACATACGTTTTCTATTATTAGTAAATAAATGAAATTTCTTTCCAAATATAGATACGAAATAAAACGCACACCTTTTTGGTAACTACACCGCACCTATGTAGGCATAAATCGAAGTTAGTCAATAAAAAGAAGCTTAATGGAAATTACATTTGCGCATAACGCGTGTAAATTAAATTGTATGTACATTAAATTGAAGCCATTCTTTTCACTGAGACCTTCATAGTAATCCCTTTGCCATGCCATGCAAATAACGAATATAAAAATAAGGTATATTTTAAAAAATACGCGTTTTATTTTTAAAATAGATTACTAAATTTGACAGAATGTACTATAGTCTATATTAGGGTGTAAACATTATATGGTCCTGAATAGAGATGCTGTATATCTTCTCGGTTCGTTGCATTGCGTTACGCTAGATTGGGCCATTAGGCTGTGAAGAAAATGACGATAACAGAGCACTTGTATCGCGTAAAATATAGCCAGCCGTCCGGAAAAGTCGCAATTTCCGAACGAATTGGCCGTCCAATCGGTCGCAAAAGTCGATTAACGACGACAAAGTGGCGGTTGCAACCCTTCGATTCCTGACGTGTTCGCCCATCCTCCCGACTCGAGCTATTAATATTTCGATTAAAGTGACGCCTAATTACGTTACGTCGATTATGGCAGCCAATCGCGTCCGTCTCGATCCTCGTTAAACAATGAGGTGTTACATCGTGCGTCCTGGGATTTAATGACATTATATCGGCAAACGCGTAAAAACTCGGCAAACGAAATAAGAGCACGCTCCGTGATGAACGTGAATAAAAGCGGCTGCTCTCTTTTTTTTACTCTTCTTCGATTTTTTCCCAATCCGTCGACAGCCAGTATTATACATAACGCCGTGATTGCCAATAAAAATCCGTTTGATATTGTCACATGTATATCCAACGAATACGCTTTATTTTTTTTCAGTGCGTCATATGTGTGAATGCGAGAGCGACAATGCAAACTGCACCATGTGGACATCGAGTGGTTTGCAGGTGAGCGAACGAGTTTAAAGTAAACGCAGATTTCCACATTAATCTTCATTTTAAATGCGCTTTGTACTTTCTTCCTATTACGCGGGAGCTCTAAATAAACAGTAATTATTTTTCACGTCGGCGCTGCGGCGCCGTATATTTTATATACGTTAAAAGAACTGTTCCTTTAATTACGATGTCTTGGATGTTCGTTACGTTAACATCACATTCGTCTCCACCGTTTTGCAGACGCTGCTTCGTCAAGACTATACAAATGGCGGTGTCTCAGAGGCTTTTGCCGTTGAGATGCGTTATATGCAGAGCGAAGATTCTACGGCTGAAGCAGACTCTCATTCCGCGTGATGTAAGTGACGATATTACCGTTTTACCTCAGACGAATTTCTCATTTTCGGGTTCACGCGTTAATTGCTCTTCCCTCGTTTACTTTATTTCTGCTTTAAAAATTCTTGTATAAATTTAATTTTACACGTTCTCTTCCTATCTCGCTATATAACGGCGCGTTTCGCGTACAAATCAATTTCATGCCTACTGACATGATAGCGACGGAATCGCTGTTAATTGGAGCAGATTCTCAAAGCCGCCGATACGACCAATTTGTACAACAGAATGCTTCGTATTTAAAGACAGATCTCCACTAATAAAAATCGCTAAAAATATCGTGCTACGTTCTTTTTCAAATGCCACTCGTAGTACGCGCTCCATCCTTCACATAATTAATCGTCAAATGTGCTCAATAATCCATTAATTATCCATTAAATAGAAAGTAAATTGTGCGCGCAAAAATACAATTTAAATAACTTTTCATGCCGATATATCATAATTTAACGAATTTTTTTTTATTCTGGCAACAATGTTTTATTATAACCATTCCAGATATATTTCGCTTGGAGAAATACGAATCGATTATGCACTGTGAGATTGTTTTGGCTTGTAGTATTCGATGTCGGGTAAATCTTGGGTACTCCCTCAAAGCGCGTCAGAGTACAACATGGGCACAGGCGTTACAGCCGGCGTGTCCGGACCTGGTGGCAGATGGGGAACCGGAAGCGTACCAGCCTCTGCTTCTTTATACTCGATGGCCAGCGGTTCGTCCTCCATTTCTGGTTCGTAATATTAAGCTTCGCAAATTGCTAGTTGCATACAATCTACTGTGGAAGGAATGTTGAATACAGTACAAAATTTCGAATTTGAATTCACTTATGTAGGAGTGTCTTCCGTCTCTTCGGCAACTTCTTCGTCCGCGAATAGCACCGGAAGTTCCTCTCTCGGTAAACCGACGAGGGTACGGCAGCCCACAGGCGTCACTCTCAGACGTTCTCAAACGCAATCGATGAAAATGCGAATTCAGGTTAACAGTTGATCATAATATTCGATGTAAACACTTCATGTTTTTATCTAAAGTTGTGACTTTTTAATTCCGTAAATATTGTATTTTTTGAAGTAAGTTTTTCAATGTGTAAGTCAGTGGTATACATTATTCATCAAAATTTATAGGAGTATCAAGATCCGGTTCAACAAATCACTGAAGAGGAGGAAATTATGCGAGAGAATCGAGAACGCCGATTGCCACCAATCAAAGAGTTCCAGAGGGACTATCGTGCTGGCAAAGCCTCTACCAGAATCAGGTAATCATCTTTACGATTTTATTTAGCAGTCGGCCGAGAGCAAAGGACGGATTCGTTATGTTGATGCATTTGCAGATGTGCTCAAAAGATTGTGACGCAGCTGGAAACATCGCCGAGTCCAAGAGGCACATCTGCCGTTACAACGTCGACATCGTCGGCATCGTCATGCGGCCGCGCCGCGCCTAAACGACCAGCGGCAGCGCCGAAGATGACAGTGGTTCAGGAAGTGCAGAAGTCGAAAAAGGAGAAAGAACGAGAGAAGGAGCGGGAAAAAGCGGAGAAAGCGCGCCAGAAGGAGGAAGAGAAGGCAGAAAAGACTAGGCAAAAGGAGGCGAAGAAGCTGGCGAAAGAAGAGAAGAAGAGAGCGAAGAAAGAAGCAAAAGCACGGCGAAAGGAAGCCGAGGAGGCCCCTCTCTTGAGGGACGAAAAGTAAGGTCTGACTGAGCGTATAGAAATCTCGAAAAAGATATCGAGACATCGATCGTCGTGATACAGATATCCTAAAGAGTTCTCGACGACTGATGGCGTTTTTTATGGGATTTTATATAGGATGAGTTACGGACGTTTGTATAATTACGAGGACAAATGGAGCATCGTAAGTGACAGTTGCTCTGATGCCTTTTGAAAATTTCAACAACCAGCTATTGACTAATAAACATGGCCTAGCGCGAAAACGGTTCTCCAAGAAACGAATACTTGGCGCGATTGTAGAGATTCCGTTTGTTAATAAATCCAAGATATGTATGGGGTTCCTTTATTCCTTTAGTAAAGTTATAACGCCAAGAAATTGTTTCAACAGTCCGTAACTCGTCCTGATGTCCTCGTCATCTTAAAAGAGAGGTTTGCGAGAAGGCGATGAGAAGAAGTAATACCTAAAAAAGAAAAAAACTCTAGAAGCGGCCAAACTTAGTAACCCGTCATATCGAGTTATCGCGGACTAATACTATTATCGATAGGAAAACTCGAATATAGCGCTACAATCTTTAAAATTCCAAGCGAATTATTTGAACGTTATACCCTTACTATCACGATTTTATTTATTCCGAGAACATCTTCTATAACTTGTTTGAGTCATCCTGCCAAAATCTGCCATGAGATCTTTATTTAGTCCGAAGTGATAACCCCTTAGAGTTAATAAAAACGATGCGCAAACGTGATCTCTACTGATTATACGTATGATCATCGCAAAAACTCAATTCATAGTTGATTCACTCGCGATAACCATCCTCGCTGCAACATTTAATCGCCGATTCCACTTCTCCAGTCAATTTAAACTAGTCATCATGTTCTCGCCTAGTCCGAAAAAAAAAACACTCGACTCTCAATCTTTTTACCCCCATCATATTATAACATCTCATCTTAGCAGAGAATTGCATGGGGCGAAATGCTTGCAAAACACAAAAGAAATTTATCTATTTTATTAGTAGCCTAGTAAGAAAAATTTATATGAATTTATAATATTTTTAATGTTTTAGTATGTAAAAAAAGGTTCATTTTTAGAATCCCAAGAAGGTCCAATATAAAAATTCACGTATTTATAGCTTCCAAAAGCTCGAAATTTTGCAACTAAAACAAAAAAGAATGCAAGCATTTTTTTCCGCTTTTGCATTCTCCCGTATTAAATACTCCTCTCATCTATCATATGTTGTAAATACACCCGCAAGAACTCACAAGCGGACGTGAAGGACTTTCGTGCCGCGTGCAAAGTCGTACAAGCCGCGAACGAGAGTAGCCTAATAAGATCGATTTGTTAAAATGCGCGATAGTATACCTAACATAACGAAATAGAGTCTTATATAGTACACAATATACACAATTTATAAAAATATATATATATTATAAATATAGGCAGAGAACAGAAATTTTTGAAACGCAGCGCGTGTCTCGTTACTGTTCGTGAATTCGTATAGGCTCGTAGAAACTCCCGTTATCGATTATACATATTCGGTTCGACTTTTTTCCCCGCTCGACAATTCATGAGCAACTATTAAACGAATGAAGCAATTAATTAATGAAATCGCTATATTGTATGGCGTATAGTAGGTTCCTTATACGGTGTTTTAAAGATGCAGAATTAAATGAGAATTACGCGTTGATAGCTTTAATGACAAAAACCCCCTGTGTCGTCGACACACATACATTCACACCTACAAAAAATTCACACACACACACACACACACACACACACACACACACACACACACAC
>NW_020218564.1:579654-619304 GCF_003070985.1 Temnothorax curvispinosus | reverse complement strand
ACACACACACACACACACACACACACACACACACACACACACACACATACATACATACATATGCGATATGTAAACAGTTTTTCGACTTTAGATTCCGCCCTTGATCTCGATTGTCTATCGCCTTGCAAAACTCCCGTAAGCAGCCGAAAATCAAAAGCAATTTTTTTTACAAAGTCTATACGTCAAAACTAACAAATCTCGATATCAAAAAGATCAATGAGTAGGAAAGTAGTCTGACGCAAGAACCTACCTGCGACAGGTAGATCCGACAACTACGGTGACAGAAAATTCAATGTTATTTTCAGCGATGCATTTAATAGTAATGACGGTTTAATAATAATGACAATACTTCTTTTGTAACCAAAAGAAAACGCAGACAAGAGTGAAATCTTTCAGAAACCGCGAGCTGTTTTACGAGCTATCACGTCAGAATAGCGGGACGAGTGAGAAAGTCTCAAATGCCATTTCTTGTCTTATTTTCGTTAATTCGCTCTGTGGAATCGAGCTCGATGCACAGTTTGAATACAAATAAAAGAGAATCAAACATTGGACGGTATTTTAATATGTTACGGCAAAAAAATACGATAGAATCGTAAGACGCGAACCATATCTGCCTGAATTTCAGTATCTCATCAAATTATGATATTGAGTGTAATTAAAATTATGCAACAGTGTAGAACAAAGTACAATTTATTCTCGTAAGCTTTTGTCACGTCATACGAAAGAAAATTGCATTTAAAATATTTAATTCTTTGAAACTCATCAAATGGTATGGTTCAACGATTTAGAAATCATCAGGTAGACGCAATGAAAGTAGGAATCAGTATTGCCGAAAAAACGAATGCAGTCGCATTCGAAAAGAATTGGATCTTCAATATTGTATACTAAAAGCGATCGTGCACATATCAGTAGCAATTAGTAGATTTTAATTAAATGCGTTTTCGTTTGAACCGCATTGCGCCGCTCCAAGACGATCCAATTTTCGGCCATCTCTGTGAATGAGTACTGGTGGAATAAAGTAATTAAACGAATACAATCACACGAGCGACAATGAGGTTAATCCGACAATGCTACTAATTAGCGTGTAATGTTAACCGTCAATTATTGTACTTGCTGCATCGATCCCAACTGTGACGAGCCCGACTCGTACGGCGTACTTAATAATCAAAATAAAGCTCACGAACGATGCGGATCCTCGACTTATAAGCACTGCGTAGGATCAAATCGAAATAAGATATATGAGCATAAAAATTAACAAATTGTAAAATTATAATTTTATATTGATTTAAATTCTTTATATTGATGAAAAGGATCTGTAAAAAATATTTAAGGAACTCGATATCTTAAATTGTATAGAAAGATAGAAAGATTTTTTTTAAACTGAGGCATAAACAGGTATTCGAGGATCATCATCGTAAAAGATCATTAAACGCTTAGAATTTAGGACATTTTCCTTACAGCTTATGCGAACGCGAGACTTTCTCGAATCCCGACGAAAACGGAGGGAACTGCGCAGCGAGTGCAAAGCGCATCAACATGCGTTTAGAATGTGAGAGTGCGATAGGAAAGCGCGAGGGTGTCTTCTGCCACAGTAAAGTCAATTTTATTGAGCGCATCGCGTACACGCAATGTTGAATTTACGGACGATGTTAAGCTACGACCTTCGTGGCAGCAAAATTGATACGATTCAATTTCTCAAAGTCGTGTTAACAGGAAATGCCTACGTCCGCGACGAGATTCTATCGGGACAAAAGCGTGAAAACGAAACATGAAAATTTCGTTGGACGTACCTCGCGCAAGACTCTCGAATCTCTTCGATACAAGCGATTTGTTAATTTTCGGAAGGAACCTTCAACTATATCATGATTGAATTTGAAGAACGTACATATTATAAGAAATCAACTTGGATCTGAATAAATAATATAACACAATCTTGTGCAAATTTGGTGATGTAAAAAATAATAGTTGTACGTAAAATTATGAACTTGATTCAAAATTATAAAAAGAGCAAGTTAAAAACAAATAGCGTATTTCAGTATATTTATAATGAGAGGATGTCTGTTTTAATTATATTTTATCTCATCGCTATAGTTGAGGGTTAACAATGAAAAAAGAAAGAAATGTGACGAAGAGAAGATAATGTAATCGTTGGCAATAATCTTCGAGCTAAGGAGGACAAAGGTGTAGAGAAAAGACGAAAAGAAAGTTTGATCTGTGCGATAGTATGAAACACGTATATCAGCTAAACGTAACGAGGACGACTTTATTATACTTTTTATTATATAAGGCAGAATTTGTAGACAGTTTATATTAGGCCGATGTTGACACGGCGAGCCTTATCCTGCAAATAGGCCCAATTGTCGTTTGTAATTTCAGCATAATGCTTAACGACTTCGAAATTTCGCATTTTATCTTTTAGAGAAAATACCGAGAATTTCTACTTTATTCGGAATTAAACGAAGCTGAACATTGCCTTCCGTTCGAACTAGCGGTATCATCTCGTTTCTCTTCTTACATTGCGTTGCAACAACAATTCTTTCTTCGAAACCACAAAACAAAATGTCAAAAATTGTAAGCGAAATCAAGGGGCGCGAGTTGCACAAAATCAAAATCGTCCGATGGTTGAATATGCCGAGGACATTGGACGCGAACGTAGAGAAAATTTCATGACGATCTCTCACGCTCCATGATTAACGCTTGCACCGACACTCATTATATTCAAAAGCGCGTTGAGAAATGACAAACTGATAACGATCGATATTAGTAACAGAACGTTTATATCGTAGCGAATAAGCGCTAACAATTAGAGAACGAGTAGCGTACGTTTTCGGTTCATCTACTACTATACTGCGAGCTTCTTAGAAATTTTCAAGAGGCAATGCTCTCTTCTCTTCTCGAATGTATACAATATATCCTTGACTGCATCTCGGATCTCATTGACTCGCGCTTGACAAATAAGACGAGAGATATAAAAAAGAGGCTTGAGCGGTTGATTTTATCGAGTCTATTTTTAGTAGTTTTGTTCAAAGACTAAACAGACGAAGTAAGGGAAAAAAAACGAAACTTAAAAGATTATATTACGCGATGTGTTGCGACCTGTAAGAATCGATAATGGATATACAACAAATCAAATAAAACGTTACGATGAATGTTAGCCCAACTAGAATTATTTTTCTTATTTTCATCTCTTTGCCTCTTCCAGTACAACGCGATGTACTCTACACAGCGAGCAATATGCATACATTTCTCTCATGAGAGTTATTATTATACCGTATATCATCACGTTTGTCGCATGAATCAGGGTTGGAAATCTACCGTTACCGTTTGAGATAGTTTTTGTTCTCATAATTCCTATCATACATCAGCAGAGGACGTATCTACAGATCTCTTAATCCAAAGTGCACATAAGTGTCTTCTTTAGCTTTAGTATATTTCTAGATTTTGCAGCAAGCTTGGCCAAAAGTTTGTCAATTGTGAAAAAAAAAATGAAATACTTTGTCATCTACTTTGCCGTATGCTTTGTCAAGATTCCAAATGTGGCTGCGATCGAAGGTATATAAATATAAATCATAATGTAAAAGTTTCCTTGCCAGGTGTCGTCACAGTCATGATTCAGGTGATTACAAGATCGGCATAGCTTATAGAATTTTATGATATGTAATCTCGTATCACACGCGTTCAAGGACGCAAGATTAATCACACTCAAGCCGCATGATACGCGAAAGTTTTAAAACGGTAATCTATGTGTAATAATAAATAAACGCGTACATTCCTATTCAGAACGAAATTTTTAACAAGTCGATTTTGTCTCCATTTGTAAAGATGCAAGACTTGTTTTCCGGTAGATTAACGTTTATTTTTAACTCATTACCATATCTGCATGAGCAAATATATAATATTTGTCACATAAGGAATAAGGCGATTGAGCGTATCGTCGCTTCTGACGCAGACAGCCGGCACTGGCATCAGTTGGCGAACAAAGAACTGGAAGAATCTCTTTCGTATCATTGGAACGTGAAGAAGGCGAAAAACGTGATTCTCTTTGTGGGAGATGGGATGAGTCCGGATACCATAACGGCTAGCAGAATTTATCGTGGTGGAGAGACTAGTCGACTCGCCTGGGAGCATTTTCCCCATATCGGGATACTAAAGGTCTCGATAGGATTTTCATTAGACGTGACTTGTAATTTAATTAATATGTTTTTATATAAGATCATGTCTGTGAATGTACCTTTTGCTGATAATGCAGACGTACACCACGGACAAACAAGTCCCTGATTCGGCTTCCACCGCTACCGCTTTGTTCGGGGGAGTCAAGACGAATTACGAAGTCGTAGGGGTAGACATGAACGTACAATTGGGAGATTGCGAGGCAAGCTTGAATACGAATTTTCACGTGGATTCGTTCATAACGTGGGCTCAAGCAGCCGGTAAAGCTACAGGTCAGGCCTCGTAACAATCTGCCTTTAGAAAACGATCATTCCCCTGCACTACATATATTTTACATAAATATAATAATATATATTATATTTTTTCTACAATCACTTTTTTATCATTAATTTTGTCTTGACGTTAATTTGCATAAAGTGTATATGTAAAAATTGCTGTCAATTTTTTCAAAAAATTTAAGGTAAAGCTAAAAACAAAAATTTTTGTTTCAATTATAACTACACATGTATGATATATATAAATTTATAAATTTTTGTAAAGCATAATATAATTGAACGTAGGCTTTGTGACGACTACCAGAGTTACTCACGCAACTCCGGCACCGCTTTACGCTCATTGCGCAAATCGTAGATGGGAATGCGAAGCAAAAATGCCTAAAAACACTGCTGCTTGTAAAGATATCGCCAGGCAATTAGTGGAAGATGAGCCAGGAAAAAATATTCGAGTAAATAGAAAATGACTCATGCACCTTGTTTAATTATGAGATGAGTAACGCGTTTATCGTCTTATAGGTAATTATGGGTGGTGGCAGACAGGTGATGAAATCCAATGTGAGCGCGGGCGAATTTGATCCGATAGATACATGGGCTTGTTACAGACAAGACGGTCGTGATCTCATTGATGAGTGGATGAGAGATAAATCCAGTAGAAACTTAGCTTACAAAGTCGTGCAAAACAACGAAGAATTGTCCCAGGTCGATATCGATAACGTAGATTATCTACTCGGAATTTTCGCTAACGGTCACATCGAGATGGATTGGAAAAGAGAGCGAGGTCCGAAAGGACAACCGAGCCTGGAAGAAATGACCGTGGCGGCTTTACGAATTTTACAAAAATCTAAACAGGGATATTTTTTAATGGTATGATTATAATCCCGCGGTTAATGTTGTGACAAAGATCAATACGACTGTTCTTCCTTCAGGTCGAAGGTGGTCTGATTGATTACGCTCATCATCGCGGACGTGCTGCTCAAGCGTTGCTAGAAACTGTCCGATTTTCGGACGCCGTTAACGCCACCCTTAGAATGATCAACTCCGACGATACCCTCGTGATAGTCACGAGCGATCACACGCACTCAATGAGTTTTAATGGATATAGCCCTCGAGGTTCATCTATTTTGGGTAAGATCAAAATGTGTAATGGAATTGTTTCGTTTCTCACGCGAGAATATATTTCAGGAATTGCTCAGAAATCTAAACACGACGGGATACCCTATACGACTTTATCCTATAGCACAGGTGGACCGAACAATGTCGCTTATACCGTGAATAACGACGGTCAAGCCGTGAGAATCGATCCTTCCAAATCGAATACCAGCGATTTTACTTATAGCCAACAAGCTACAATCATATCGGACGAAGCTTATCACGGTGGTGGAGACGTAGCTGTATACGCTATAGGTACGTCAACGATGTCTAATTAGATATTACAGTACGAAGATTGTAGTTGGAAGGCTTTGGGTTCGAAAGCTGCTTCTTCTGGACAAAATCGCTGTAAACGATGAAATATCCTGAGTCTTCTTTGCAGGACCGTATGCGCATCTCTTTCATAGCGTGCACGAACAGAACTACGTGGCACATGTCATCGCATATGCTGCGGGTATCGGCGAGTATTCCAACAACGCAGGAGTATCACACCACATTCTGAACGCAATTCTTTTATATGGTACTTTAATCTCGTTGACTTTAATCGCATATAAATAAATCTGCAAACGAATAAAAGTATTATCAGTTTCTTTTATTTTCGGTAGAAAACATAATCGATAGATACGATCGTTAAAGATGTATTTTTAGAATGTAATCTCTACGCATAAAATAACTTTTATCGTGTGTAATTAAGTGGTATTGCAAGTGCCTACGAGATATCACTTGTATCCACACCATCACAGATCGGACTTTCAATGGACATATCGAAGTCATATCGAGGTCCTATACCTTTCGTTTCTTCTTGTCGCGATAGGACAGTTTTACAAACTCACCTTCCGTTATACAGTATATATACATATATCATTCGCACGTTTATTTACAAACATATACGTTAAAAATAATTCTCAGTCTTATGCTGCAGAGGACAAAGATACTCGCAATACTTGCTTCGTGAAGTCGAAGAAGCAGTCCTCCGAGATTACGCTTGAGAACAATTAAATTAATGCTTCCGCTTAAAACACGTTATTGCATTTACATTATTGCATACGTTATAGCTTATAAAACATGTCTTCTTCGCAGTGTATTCTATACATCTACATCCCTGCTTAATGATTTTAACAACGTAGGAAAAAAGTACATATATGAATCTGGTGGCCAGAAACGTTATGTGACAAAGAAAGGACTGCATTAAGAGAAATGGAAGAAGTTGTCAGGGTTTCATCAACACAAACGTGCTAATATATGTCAATGTCATATCGATTGTGCACAGAAGGTAACGTTTGATGCCATGTAACACGACGAACACGTAGATTCCGAACGCGGAGTCTTTTCTGTTCTTGTATTGTCTCTAGACGATAAAGCGGCAATGAAAACAGCGAGACGGAAGATCACTGCACCTTTTTCCTCTCGCACTTTTTGATGCCGTACATCACAGTCCCGTGTAACAGTATTTTAAGCGCGATACCGCCGAGGAACAGTAGCGACGTAATCAGGAAGAGGAAACCCGGAGTATACTTGCCGAAAATCGTCAGGCTGCATATAACCATCATCTGGAAGACGAGCAGCAATGGCACGAGATACACGGCCGCAGCCAGATAGCATGAATGCTTGCGTTTCGACTTTTTAAACCTGTTGAACTTCACGACAGGTTTAGCGGAATCGTCGTTTGTTTCTTCTGTCGCTTTTTGTATGTGGATTGGTTTCTCAATATGAATTCCATGCAGCGTAAATTGACGCAAATTCTCGTACGTGGCCAGAATACCGATTATAATCTCCTGAAGAAAATGGCTGAGGTAGACGTGCATCTTGCGTGCTAACGGATGTGATTTGGAATTGTCGAAAGAGTAAAGAAGATACGGTAACAGGTTGAGATTTTGGCAGCAATGACGGATCTTCTGCATTGACGCATGTCGGAATAGCATCGGAGGCCCACTATAGTTTCCATCTGTCGTTAGGAGAGAGAAAAAAAATACTTAATCAGCATGAGTGGCATTATGTTAGTTACTATCATTCGCGAGTCGAAAATATCTTTATTACATAATATTCCAACTACATATATGTATTTTGTGCGATAAGAGAGAGACCACCGCGAGATATTATTTGATCAAATATATCTTTCATTAAAAAAAAAAAACAGCCAAGTCTTCATAATTATTCGATTCGCAAGTATTTCTGCATATACAAAGAAAGGACCTGAACTGAGGAAAAGATAATAAACGTGAATGTTTTGTTTACCCTTAAACATGTCGGACACTCGTCTAACGAGAGTTGGTTTCCTCTTTAGGCCGTCGTTCTGCTCCATGATCCCCGACATATTTTAACACGATGCTCAGAGAATGCGTTTGTCGTGTCTGTGATCAGAGATCGATGCTGCTTTTTTATTTTCACGTATAATCCTTTTTCCTCAGGGAACACACTCGAATGTCACCTGAAAAACATAAGCGTGTTAGAGATAATTATATATATAAGCGTAAAATATAAGCATGAAAAGGAATAAATAATTGTTTTTTTTTCTTCAAGACAAGTCTAAATCGAATGAAAGAGAATGATTTGAAAAACCAGTCGATTACCGATCGTCTTCGGCGACGACAATGAGAACTCTTGGTGGAGATCACCAGTGAGCGTTTCGGCCAGTACTGAGAAATTTTCGTCATTTGCGCAGTTAAATTGCGTGGTTAAAAAAAAGGCGTCACGATCCGATAGCCTATGTCGACCCGAGATTAATTCTTCGATCACAAAAATTTTGCGCGGCTTAGCAATCGCGTGAAATATGCATATATGCACAGTTTGTCCGATTATATTACAATTTTTTTTTCTCGAAACCGTTTAACGAACTGTTTTTGAAGCCTTTAACCCCAGACTGCATCTTACACTGGAAACTTGCAATTAGTGCTTAAATATTAGTATTTTAAGTTAATCAAAATTTATGTGCAAATTATTTATTATAAAATGTAAACTTGTACGGCAGAATTGAACATAATTTTCAAAATTAATTTCATTAAATTACGAAAATGTTGTCTTTATATATTTCATAATTGACCCGCATAGGAAATATTCAGAAACACCTTTTTTATAAAATTATCCTGGACGAAACGAGTTCTGTCGCAACTACGCATATTTATACGCTTTCATGGGGGCAAGTAAAGAATGTTAAATATACGCGTGCAGTACCTTCTCGCTGCTTGCTAGCAAAGTGGATTAAAATAATTTGGTCGTTGGATAATTTAGTCAGACAGACTATCGGGATTCACCATATCGCAACTTTTTTACACAAATAGATCTTTTCACAAAGCGAATATTTCGGTTATAAATAATCTATACTAGAAATTAATAAATAAAATTAAATGTTATTTAAACGATAAATAAATGTTACTTGTTAAAAAGCGAATCAAGTAAATTATACTTTAAATAAGCAATAATATATAAAATAGTGCACATGTGTGCATCACGCGAATTATTTCTTCTAAAGCTAATAATTTAAATAATAATCGCGATAAGTATTCAGGTATGTGTATTGCTCTTTAGGCTACATTACTGAATTGATGTTCAAATACTTATACAAAAAAAATGTTACTAAATTAAAGATCAGGATGTGCTATAAACAAACGTCTATTTGCGACACATTCCTGGCGTGAAGCACGGTTTCAATCGACCCCGTTCGAATTAGGGCTGATTGGAGTAACATTTTATTAAATTAAACTAGACAGAGCGGAAATTGTATCAAGAATAAGTTCTTTACATGTCCATACACATTTTTATAAGCGCGTGTAATTCCGCACGATGCTTACCTCGGTGTCAGTGTAACGGGAGATTCGGCATCTGTTTCCCAGTCACTAGAAACCTTCTTCGCAGGAACGCGAATTCGGAATTAACCAAGGACTAACTGTACTTCTTGTAGAGGTTAAAAACTATTGGGAATTCGCGAAATATGCCCATCCTTCGCGTCGCCTCGCCAAACGTTCGCGATCAATAATACAACGCAATGGAAGAGCTGTTGGTACTGAGTGGAGTGTGTTGCGTGCGTTGCGTTTCGATGCTCGCTCGGCTACTAAACCGGCTTCGGTCGTGCCAGCCAACAACTACCACTTACCAGTCGTTTATCCACCACTACCGCACTACCGACTCCGAACTCCATGACCATGACCAGGCTACGTGGAGCATGTCGACATGCCCCGAACCAGTCCAAACGGCAACTTCCATCGGAGCTCATGCCGGATTGGTGGACAGGCACCGACACGAAGGGTCGAGATATATTTCCCGTGTGAATACTGACAAAGAGGAAAAAGGTCATCGACGCGAAATCCTCAAGGAAATGCGTGCATGGCCGTGGATGAAACGAGTCTTTCGACACGTACACACTCGTTCTCCTCTCCCTCGCATTTTGTTTACCGGCCTCTAAAAACCTAACTTGATTGATGCCCACATGACATTGATGGGACTATACTTTTACTTGTAATAAAATTGGAGTTTTTGCGTCACCGACGACTTCGAAGACTTTACTCTGTGATTGGAAGAAATTGACGATGCGTCATTTTTTATTCCGTCGATAAATTTAACGTTCTATTTCGGGATAAAATAAAATTGGAATTCTTAAACCGTTCCGCGAGATTTCATTAATTTCGTGGCACGCTATATGCTTATTTTTACATTAGAAATTTAAACGCAACGCATATTTATCATTTATACATGTTTATAATGCAAATATTATTTTGATGACTATTTTAATGACAGTGAAGCAAAATTCTTTTGCTAGAGAAATCCTATTTACATATGTAAAACATATTTAGCACAAAAAACTGGTGGCCAGCTTGGATCCTATGCAATACTGAAATATTGCATCATAATTAACTGAAACCGGTTTCAAAGTGCATTTATGGTATTAAATACAAATACGTGTACGTAAAAGCTGTTTTGTGAACAATGATACTCTCTCTCTTGTTTTAATGCGGTATTATTTTTATTGTCATTTTGTTGCTTTTTAATGTAATGCGAATACCTGAAATCGAGCAGAGGCCAAACCTGTTCTGAGGCTCGATTCTTAAAATTTATTCACAGGAGAGAAACGTATAAGTACGCAAATTCTTATAGAAAAGTTACAAGTCGATTGACTGTATCGCATGGCTTCTAACCAATCAACTTGTAAACATTTCTGTAAGAACAAAATTTGTGCGTACGTGAAACGAAACACGCGCATAACCACTGAGATCGATAATCGCGAAGGTCCAAGGAGAATATCTGCGTAGGGCCGACGCACGTATCAATTCCGCTCGTTGAGGCACGTGAAAGATGCGTGATCACGAAGTGAAAAAATAATGAGACAATTCTATTCGATTTAACTATTCCACGATAACGATATCGTTGATAAACAGAATTTTGTCGGTAAATTGATACATTGATTTCGCAGAAAAAAAAAGAATACATGTCATTTCATTGACCTCGCTTTTTTCAAGGCCACTCGACACGCGTCGAGCGTTACGCAGATGCGTGCTCTCCAATAACTGTTTCACTGTTTGACAGAGAGGGATCCCCAGATGTTTTACAATGTAGACAAAACATTGTCGCGTTAATGATATCTTATACATATATATGTCATTTTTTTCTCACAATGATTACACCTCAGACTTTCGAAGCGTCGCGCATGAATCAACGATGGAAAGTCTCCACTAATCTAATTTTGATAAAAACAATTTTGCTCATATATTTTATTCAATGTATCGCACATTTACGTAAGCATATAGTACAGTGTTGCATAGCGTATCTTTTCAATATATCACGTATATGTATAAACGTAGTTGCACAGGTAAGCAACATTGAAAAGAAATTTAATAGGTATTGAAGCTGATTGAAGAATATTTTTCGCATGATCAACGTCCGTATGATAATACGAAACGGCGCAAAAAAGCATGTGTTTGTTAACGTGTCAGTTTCTCCGAATTCGTGCATTTATTTAACGACTTTTAATTTAACAATGTATAATAATTTATGGAGTTTTTTTAAACAACTGCATTTGATTTGTTTATAAATTGTTTAGTTGATTTACCCGTGTTTTATAGATTTGCACTATACTTTTGCCATCGTAAATAATACATAAAAAATAAACGTTTTTTTTTAGGTCTGGTATTGTAATTATAATCGTATGGCAGTAAATAATTCGCTGACGCATCGAATATCTTGACATAAAAAAAATGTACACACCTAATAATTGCTGGCAGCGATTTATCATCAGATACCAAAAAACATATGTACCGTTCCGAAAACATTGAATTGAAGTCTGGCCGAAATATCGAAGAATCTTTAAAGATTGTAAGATTCTTTTGATAAACTTTAGTTTTCTTGAAAACTTGTTTTTATTTAAAAAAAAAAATGGACAAGATAGAGAATAGAAAGTTTTAAATTTTATATTTTTTACAATTCTATAATTAAAAAAAAATTTTTTTATTATTAAATATTTTTCCACTAACTTCGTTGTTCAACGTACGGCTGATATCTTATTATAGTAGACTTTCCCCCACTTTAGGCTGCTTTATTTCTGTACCCGTAATTTTCCTCTTTTTCGTCACTTGTACCCGTGCGCGTCTCTGCGATATCCATCATTGCACAAGCACAATATAGAAAGCACCGGCGAACTTTTTGCGCGTCGCATTGATATCCTCCTTCTGCGTCTGCAATCGCAGAATCTATGTATGTATAAAGATCGAATGTCGAATTAATCGCAATTCGTTATCTGGTCGTGCTCAGCACGTGAAAGCAAATACAGCCAATATTCTCACTAACTCAAAGAAAACCGGAAATGACGTAATCCTAAATAAGGTCAAACACACACTTACATCTCGAAAAAGAAATCGACAAAAAACCAGTTAATAATTCAATAAATTTATCATATTTTAGTTTGCTAAAATTTGCAAATAATTAACTCATTACGTGTTCATCACGTGTTAGGAAATGTAATCCGAATTTTTATCAAGATAAAAAATTACAGATAATCTATGTGTCATTTAATCTGTTCTGTGCGTTAGAAATCATTGAGAATGCTTCATGTAGCTTTCTACAAATTGTTCATAAATCGAATAAAATTTCTGTAGAAGCTGTTTTTTTTGTATTTGTGATATAAAGATATAGAGAGATTTTTAAACAATAAATTCTCTCTCTCTCAATTGAAATAATTGGAAATTCCAGGCTATTTCCTTTTTCTTTTCTATGCCAAGAGTGCGACACAACCAAATAACGAAGTCACGCCTGCAACGCGTGCACTTGTTAGACAACCCCATTGACCATCCGTCTTCATCACGAAATGATCACGTGTTGGGGAACTTCTCATAACGCATGCTTATAGCGGAGCTTCTTACGTAGTTACATCACGCACTCATTTAAAATTTTTATTTTATTTCAGCACTTACCGTTATCTTTCTTGAAGAATGTTATTTTTCAAATTTTTTCACTTTTGTAACGATATAATTCAAAACATTCATTACTAGTTTTTTTCGTATTAATGACAAAGAGTCAATTGAATTTTACTTGGCTTTGTTTCATTAAAAAAAAAAAAATGTATTGGAGTAACATCAGTTATTCAAATATTTTTTAGTTCAAGATTTTTACAAAAAAATAGTGTTTAGTTCGTTTCTTTCAAATTTTTCTCATCTTTGGCTTAAAATTATTATGCATATCAATGTAATATTTACTGATCCTTCAGCTTAGAACTAATATAAATAACTTTAATTGCAGTACGACCTGATCACATATTCATCTTTTCTAAGTCGATGCGTTTAATTTTTCGCGCCAGAATCAATCATACCGGTTTCATGAACAACACAATATTTAATTTAAAATATCAACCTAATACATTTTTTGCTTACAACAGATTAAATTGATACTCCATCTCTTTGATATAAAAAACTAGCAAAGTAAATTGCAATCATCGTGCGACGTGATGTAAAACAAAAGTGAAAAATCGTATCACTGTCTTTGTAAACCGAGAAATCGATAAAAAATGAATCATAATTTGTCTGTCACAATTCTTATTTATATATTTATATATTCTAATTTTCCTCTTTTACCTATTGCTCTCACTTTTTCTCTCTGTATCTCTTCCACTTCGTCGATCGTTTCCCACTAGGTATTGCGCGCTTGATTGACTCTAATAGTCAGGATGAGAGCAAATAGTGTTTGACAAGAGTATACTGCCACGGACGTAGTTGGAAAATTGTGAGATAGGTTTAGCTGACTTTGTTAAATTTGATTTCCAAATGCTCTTGCGAAGTCATGTGTGAATCATTGTTAAAATTTAAATTAACCAGAACTTTTTACTTGGAATCATAAATAATTTTTTCTCGTTCAAAAGTGACTAAAACGACATCTAAAATATGAAATGAATATATTAACAGTTAATTAAGTAATAATTTATTATAAATTATTAATTATACGTTAGAATGTCTGAATAATATGAAAAGGGAAATCTGTGATACATGTGTGTGTGTTGTGTGTGTATACATAAATTTAAAATTCAATTGCTTTTTTAATTTATTTCTCGCCTTGATCTTTAGATCGATATTTTAATTAGTAGTTTAAGTTCTGTAATCTTAATATGTGACAAGCGGAATCGACACCGGCGGATTTTGGCAAATAAAAAATTTTGCTATCTCAACCATATTAATTAAACAGTCTCGTGATTATTTCGTCCAGAGTTAAAAACAATGTTAAAAACAGATTAAAAAAGGTGAAGCAACTCTCTTTCAAAGTCCATCGAAAAGTTTTACGCATTGACATCATTTACTCTGGAGTACTCTGGACTATGCACACGATCTTCTTATCGCTGTACATTATTTTTTCCGAATGCGCGACTTTTACGCAACTGTATAAATATATAACGAGTTGCGTCGACGCTTAATATCGTGACTAATATCAAGTATTCCTTGGAAGACTAGGCAATTTTTTATGTCCGAATATGCAACGTCCGCATCAAATATGACACGACGAAATTGAATTCTTGTTACCTCAAAATGCTGAATAAGAACCGTCGAATTGACAGACGACCGATGAGTTTATGATACAGATTATTTCATCATGCTAATTAATTAATTAATATCTCTTACTGTTAGCCTATTTTACAAAAAAGAAAACAAAGCGATATACAATAAAAATCGTAACAAGCATAGATTAAAGGTAATAATTGAACGAAATATAAATGTAGAGATATCATCTCAGTTGCTATAAATATTTTTAATTTTTACTTTTTGAAAGCAAAATCACAGCTACATACGATCTGGTTCCATAATCATTAATATAATAATAATAATAATAATAATAATAATAATAATAATAATAATAGAACCCACACATCCGCCTTGTAGGTTCGAAAGCCGGTATCGATGGATCTGATAGGTAAAACTTCAAATAATAAAAATAATAATAATAATAATAGAGAATAATACATAGATTAATGCCCGCATGATCGTCGTGTAGGTTCGAATAAGGCTACAGGGCGAGCGTGACGGGCAAAATTAAACAGTAATAATATTAATAATAATATAATAATAATAGATAAAATTATATAATTGCTTCTTCTCTCTTAGATCCATACAGCGGATATTTTAGCACTAACGACCATACGATAGAATCTTTCTAGCTTTTCTCGAATAATAATACGCTCTAGTGGTATACTCATACTGTATCGCTTCATTTTCATCTTGCTTCCGTTGTCGTTTTCGGACACATGATCACATGACCACGTTATTACATATATGCATATCTCATATTATATAATAATATATATAATATAATGTTTATAAATTATATATATTATATATATAATAAAGGTTCTCCATATTTATAAGGCAACCATCATACGTCGTTGTTAATGATCCTCTCTTTCTCTTTGTCACTCGACACTCAATCAGAATTCATCTCTCGCAATTACATTCCAAGTAGATAAATTGCTCATTCGTATTCGACTATTTCCATCACTATTTCCTGTTCGTTCTCTTTTCTTTTTCTCACGCATCCCTATCGATTCTAAAATACTAAATAAATATTATACAGATTTGTCTATCGACCACATGCTGAATCTTCCATAGTCCCGCGCAAGTGTCTCTCGACTTAATGTAGTAACTTGGACTTTTATACTTTTTATAGCATGGTTTTATGGCACTTGTTTAATGGCTGGACTCTAGCCTCTCCACGTTCCCGATGCGAACGATATCTTCGGTTCTGACAACGATACTTTTTCGTTTTCTTCTACCGCTACTCTGGGATTGGTATCCGCTTCGATATCGCGTTACATCGCTGATACGACACACGATACCGCGAGACCGACGAACTTTCTTCATGATTTTTTAACTGCCGCGTAAAGACGACGCACCGTCGGCGTGGACAGGATCGATGACTATCAACTTGCTATGGAATGCTACTATTGTAATATCTCAGGAAAACTATTAGAACATTGAGATCCTCGGTTCATTTTCGAGGGATCAACTCGATTGACCGAAATATAATCGGTCCTCCTAACATCACTGCGCTCGATCCGTCTCGCTTGGCTGTTTTTGAGTTCAGTATTGTAAAGTGAAACATCGCAAGAATCAGATATGATTTTTTGAATATAAAATTTTAATTTTTCGTGAACTTTGCTATTCATATCGTCGCTTTTAAAATTTCACCAATGTATTTTTTTATAACTATGGGTTGTACGGATAAAACTTTTAATTAAAATAAACAATTTTGCTATTATTTATCACGGTTCATTTTGATACATAGCATTTTATAATTATTTACGTCACTACATAATTAATATTTCTTTGCTGAAACCAAACATAAATCCGGCAATAAAATACGATTTTTTATTAAAATACTTTTGATATGTGACATTTATGAGATTTTGTTCTGTATATTTAAGGAATTATTTATATTTTTGTCTGAACTTTGACAGTAACAATGCATATGTTTATAGAAATGAAATATCTTTTTGAATTCATGGTCGATCAATATCTACGACTTAAATTGGAGCACGGATTGTTGACTAATCATTTAATCATTTAATGCGATCAAAAAAACCAATATCTTAATTAGGAGCAGACACATTCGGGTTCTGATTACATCACAAACTGTAGATTTCTTCATGATATATTCAAAAAATAACGTTTAAAAATTCTTTTACTGCTGATGCAACATTATAAGATATTTTTACTTCGCTTAATGAAAATATTAATTACAGTATACGGAAACAGGTTTCACATTAATAAATTGTTAAATAAAATGTTGAATACTATTCTAAGGAATCTTTTGCAAAATGTTCGTGTATCATTCTCTAAGATCAAATTCTGCATGTAAAAAATCGAGGGCATTCTCGGCGACGATAAATTGTACAGATTTAATTCTTTTCCTTTTAAATAAATTATACATATATATAAATATTTCATAAAAAATGTAAAAACGTTAGAAAATGACCATTTAAATATCGGCGACTACACTCTGCGGCGTTTTATCTAGTTAATGTATCTAGCATGTATTTAAGGCACTAACGTCTTCTGTTTACTATTAAATCTATGATCGTTTTTTGGCCAGTCGATTAAAATAATTCAGGAAAGAATTTAATCCAGGAACCACGATATTAATTTATTGAAATTATCAATAATTGCAGTAGAAAATTTTTATTTTCAGAATAAACTGTCTTTCAAAATTAGATTTTAGTCTTCATTTAATCCATACACACACATATCTATGTAAATATGATAAATTGCAATTTATTCTGTTCCGAAATTCGATCATAGCTACAAATAAGATGTAGGTCTAATTAGTGTGATCTGATTATCGATTCGGTTCTGCTATGTTGAACAAATAGTTTCCTACGTATCGTTGTATGTTAAATTGCTAAGGCACGGTTCTACAAAAGTTCGGAAATGATCCTAAAGGCACCACAGGGCATCTCTCGCCGAGCAGTCGCATAATATTTTCTGCGTATTACGTTTAATTATATTATCCGCCGATATGCGTGTATCTCTTCTGGTCTCTACTCGAGAACATACGCGCTAAACTCTCCGGATACTCTCCTTATCGTTCATCCGGTGTTATTATCATTCTCTGTGCAAACGAACCGTTACTTGTCTCGAAAATACCTGATTAATGCAAACATTCACTTTTCTCGGTTGCATTTAAAAATGAAAAAGAGCGAAGATGCTTCTAATACGATAAGAAGTGTACGACGAGATTACGCGGGAGAAAACTTATTGAATGAAAGTGGAATCGTATCATCGTTGAGCGTGCTTTAGGAATAGAAGAAGCGAGAAATCTGTTCCTTCCACGAACGATTCGTACCAATTTTTACAACACATATACACTATACATACATATATTAAACAGCTTTGCATTATGTCGATCAGCGACCAATTTTTTAGAACATGCTTTGAATATATCTTTTCTTCTTTCTCTTTCTACTTTTCGCAATATAACTTCTGTCTCTTCAAACTCTTAATTTTCACGTTTTCTAACTTGATCGTTCAACGACCATCGCTCTTCTTCATTCTATCCTCCATTCTTATGACTCGCGCGGTTCGCAGTCTTTCTAATTAACTTTCAATTTATCAATACTGCTTGTAATATTCATCGCGTACCCTCCAGAACGCAATATAGCATGAAATATGCGTTTCTTTTTATTTTGCCATTTTATGTATTTATAACGGATCATCGTCATTGCACAATCAACTCTCGATTATACGAATTAATTAAATAAATAATTTGCAATTACTAATAGAGAAACCCATACGAAGCAACTGTTTTGAAAACTTTTACAACAAACGTAAAAAATGATTAGAGATAAAAAGATAAAGAGTACTCAATGTGATAGCTACTATTGAATCTTCTCGTTATCGATTGCGCAATAGGAACACTAATACCGCCGACATAACGCAAGAGGCATTTTTATTTTCGTAGTCTAGACGATAGGAAAATGATATCTTCTCCTCCCTTCTTCAGTGCCAAAGCGAAAGATATGACCGTCGCATTAATTCCTACTATTTCGCAATGCATAAAGAATATTAATTAAATTGTCGCGTCGTCAATTTGCCACTTCGTATTACTGTTTCTCTTCATTCTTTACGGACAATGCATTAAACTATTCTATGATCTAGATCGTCGTAAGGACTTCACGGAGGGTACATAGGCATAGGATGACACTAACAAAGGAAAAAAATGTACAAGATTTCTTTTTTCTCCTATTAAATATTATACTTTGTCTTTTTTTCATGCTAAAGCTATATCATAGACTTGTCTTCGTATTATTGTCTTAGTGCTACGCCAGATTCTCGCGTCCCTCGTTCTCGTTCCCGGTTCCCGAGAGTCATGGTGCGGAAGAATTTTTGAGATTCGACTATACATATAAACCTCGTAATCCCCGATTGAATTTACGCCATATCAAAGTTCTGTCTTGTTCACGTGTGGAAGCGTTTCTAGAGTCTGCAAAGATTGCTCGACGATGCAATCGTTTTCCCGATTCTTCGTTGGTTCACCTTAATGCTTAGACTTTATATACGAAGAGACCGAATCGTCTTAACGTTTCCTCGACGTAGCTACAGATACCGAAGGTATTTTGATTCGAAGATCTCGACCTAATAGTATTCATTCTGAAGATAAACGTTATTGACTAGCCCCCTACCGGTTGCCACTGATCATCCATATTACCAGGAACATTGCTCGACCATGAACGATCGAGGCACTCGAGTGTTCTTTCGGGGAATGTCTATAGGGACTAGGAATTTGTCTTTTAATAGGCGTCTTCCGGAATTTCGCGGACGATCGTTTAGACTTTCTTTTACGCGGCAATTATCGACGGTGGGCATATCGAGTTGCGACAAAGTCGTTGACTAGTCCCCTACCGGTTTCGCTCGATTTTCCACCTATTAGTCGGGAGAAGATGGCAACGCCATTCTCTAGGGAATGTCTACAGGGACCAAGGTAATGCTTTATTCGGGCATTCTACCACAGAACTTCTACGGGAGATCGTTAGGTGTCCATGTGTCGGTACTTGTGCGCCGACATCTGCGCCAGACCCAACACTGCATATTGGCACTGCAGACAATGATAATGCGTCTGCTTGCCAGAATGTTGACACTGCACAGCTCCGCACGGTTGACTGGGAGTAAATTTCTGGAAACCCGCCGCCGCGATACTGTCCAGCTTGGCGTGTTGCCGCCGATGAGCGACCACTTTATTCGTGTCTGTGCAGACGAAGTCGCACTTCAAACAATGAAAATGCGACGCCTTGTTCTGCATTGATCCGAGAGACGACGTGTACGCGCATTGAGCCCTGCCACATGGCACGTTGGCCCGATACTGCTGGAAATCACCCCCCATCAAGGTATCCAGCCGCTCGTGCCTCGCGGTATGCTGCACAAAACGAGTTTTGTCGCAGAACGAATAGCCACAATCTTGACGCATGCAGTGGAAGTGAGTCTGATGCTCTCTGTAGCCGCAATGAGGGTACCTACAGTCCTCGTTGAATCTGAATCTGTAACAACGAGAAAATAAAATTGAATTTTGAGTCAATCATTTTGAGTCACGAAATTATCATACCAACCTGACATATCCCTCCGGTACAGGCTCATCCTTCAGCATACGCATTGAATGATGAAGTCTTTGCTTCTTGGCTTCCGGTGAATTAGCGTCTGGCGGTGAGAGAGATCTTTTCAGATTAAGATTAGCTGCCAGCGAGGCTAAGGGATTTTCATCTCTCGTAGGTGGAAGAAAATTGGTCGGTGGTAAACCGGGCGCGAACATCAGTCCAGGTCCACCAGCATACATTCCACCGTGCTGAAGAAATGGCGGTAGAGCCTGATTCATTAGGGCGATCTGCTGGTTCATCGCTGCCATCACAGCAGGGCTCGGAAAATGAAAGCCGTGGCTGAGATCGAGCTCAAAGCTTGTCGGTATCGAAGGCTGTTGCACATTAGTAGGCTGAATTGGTGGTTGCGCTAATTGACCGTTTTCGTGATTATCTATCGCAGTATTGTTGCCTTCGTCCCTACATGCAATTTCAGGCGGTTCCCGCTTAACGTTCGGGACATTTTGCACACCGATGTCGATGCTACACCTCGGTTTTTCTAACTTGATGTCTTTCGATTGAGACTGTTGGTTGAAAGTCTGCTGCATCTGCCGCTGCATTTGGCTCTGGAAGTTTTGAATATTCTGAGCCATCTGAGCGTTTGGCGACATGAAGTCGTGCTTCTGCGACAGCTGCGCGATGTAATCGTGTTGCAGCTGATTAGGCGACGGGCTGACCATGTCGTGTTGCTGCTGACTGAGAATGGCGCCAGTCGAATGCTTCGCTATATGTGCGACCAGACGATCTAACTCCGAGAAAGCCTGATTACAGGCGTTGCAGTGATAATGATTCTTGCGTTTCAGCTTGCAGAATGGCCTGCTGCAACTTTGTTCCGGTCCATACAGGGTGTGCGGCGAGGTAGAACTCATAGACGGCATTACCGGCGGTTCTGCAATGTCAAAGATTTCTGTGAGCTCGGATCGTCCGCTCGCATGCGCGAGAAACGAAAAAGAACTAATTTACTAATACAGGAACACTCTCAAAAGCACAAAACTTGGTCGAAAAGAGACAGACGAACCTTGGTGCACGGAAGTTCGCATGGATAACACGACGCCCGGAAGTGCGGGTTCACTCGGCGGTCCGCTGACCGGATAATAGGTGCCAGCCGCCCTCACCACTAGCAACAATCAACCAAACAACCAACTTCAAATATACCGCCCGCAATGAATACAACCACCGTGTATATAGTATGTACATCAAGAAAATAAAATAATAAAACAAACAATGAGAAAAAAAAAACAAACAACGAAGAATAGCGAAGAGTGTCCTACTTCAACGACAAACGCAAGGTATAACGTATAAACTGGTGTGCGACTACGTGCAAAGAACAGCATGCATATATACTTGAGTGAAAGAAAGTATCTGATGTGTTTTTTAAAGGAAAAAAAAGGTTCATTGCCAAACTTGCCCAAATATTGATATTCGAGTGCTCAGATCCGTGCTCTCTTCTCATACTTACCGGTGGTTTTGCCGCTGTCGGGACTCGCAAGCTCGGATTCCTTGTCCTCGATTATCGATCTGCTCTCCTGATCAACTATCGTCAGACTCTCATCGGGCTTCTCGATCAATTCGGCGGGATTCTTCACTTGGATTCTTGGCTTCGTCTCCTGGACCAACGATTGAAGCTGCGTTTGACATTCTTGATTGTTCGACTCTTGACCGCAGGATTCGGCATGGCCGGAAGAATGCTGCTTCTCGTGTAACGCCATTGTCGAGTATCTAACAAACGAGTATCCGCAATTCGGTCGGGTACAATGAAAATGCCGATTAACGCGATTGCTATGACAGCCAGGCAGCCGACAGTCGACCATCTTATCATAGAAGGCGAAGCCCGGTGGTATGTCGACGTTGTCGTGGAAATCCTTACTATGCATGAGCAGTTGGTCTGGTCGATCGGTAGAGAAATGGCACCGTAGTTGCGAACAATGATGATGCTTGGTCAATCTAAGAACACAGGCCACGTCCGGACATCCTTCCGAATTGTACGTAGCAAATCCTTCGGGTTCGCCCAGACTGTTCGAAGGCGACACGCTACCCTCTCGATCCTCCATTAGCATATTAGACGTTAAATTAGGAGTTTGCGGTTTCGGGAGCTTAAAACTCGTGAAGATCGCCTGCGGCGAATCGTGAGTGTGCGTCGCGGGGTCGCCACCCGACCAGATTTCTATCACACGATTTTTAGGCGGTCTACCGCGTTTCCGCCTGAACATCGCATCGATATTCGTCAGGTGGGTCAATGTAACATCGGAGGAAAGGGCGTGCGAGGAACAAGAGAGGTTTAACTGCCGGCTATACTCGTGGATCTTGTAATGTTGTAATCTGCGAAACGGCTTGTCGGTGGAAAGTATCACTTCTCGGCAGTTCTCCCAATTACAATGATAATGCTTCTCTTTGTCTGCGTACGGACAACTGTCGTCGCAGCCACCCTCTTCAAAGAAAGCATCCGTAATGCGTTCCTGCGTCTCGTGTTCCTTCAGATGTTCTCTGACTTCCCGGGGATCTTTCAAGGTCATTCCGCAGCGATCTAATCCGCAATGATGATGTTCTCTGCCCGCGTTACAGGCGCAATCCGAGGTGGCCGGTACCAGATAGGCCAATTCGGCGGCGGTAAGTTGTTGAGATTGTTGATGTTGCTGCTGATCGAGATTAACGGAACTTCCGCTAGCCGTAATAGTCGTGGTCGGAGCAGTGAGATCCATAGCGAGGTCACTCGCGCTTTGAAAAGAATCTTCCAAAGAGTAGTACGACGGAGAGCCTCTGCCTTCGTTCGAGCTCTCACCGTTCATACTTAAAGATAAGCTTTGAGCGCTCAACTCGTCCGGCGCCCATGATCCAGGCGGACGAGTACCACCTACGGCGGTGACCTGCTTGTATTTCCGATAAGCTAGTTCTGATTCATGACGCTCATGTTTTCGCTTGTGTGAAAAAAGCTGACCGGAAGAGTGCAGAACGTAGCTACAATGCGGTCGTATGCAATGAATGTGATTGCAAACACGGGAGAATCGGCACTGATCAAAGGGGCAGGCCTCCGATTTCATAAACTTCTTGAAACCATCGCGCGACAGCTGTTCGTCCTTGATGTGATAAGACTTGTGCTTGTCTAGAAAAAAAATAAAGAAAACTTGTAGTTTAAATCACGGAGATTTGAAACAACGACCATAAGTATAATGAAATGCGTTAAATAAAAATTTATTAACGTAATAATTTCTCAGCGTAAGAATTAAATCTGAAACGTTTGATATGTTAAGTTTCCAGTGAAAGGCTTTAATTGACGATAGTTTCGACCTAAAACGCGGGCGAGCGCATTAATCACGCGAGCATTCGTTCCTTACCCATATCGGCCTTATTTTTGAACGTGTACCGACATCCCTGTCGACGACAGTGAAAGTGCGTGGTCCGTTGTCCAACGAATTGACAATGGTCAGTCGCGCAACTCTCGGTGGCCCGAAATCGCTGGAAGCCCTCTTGTATGATGGCCGAGTCCTTGCGATGGTAATTCGCGTGCATCTGCACGTCCGATGTCGATATGTATACCTTGTCGCAATTCTCGTGGATGCAATGATAGTGGGTCTGCTTTCTATTGTGCGGACAGGCCCGGCCAGGGTGCTTTTCCGAACAATCGTCCATCGGCGAGTACCTCATGAAGCCGTGCTGCAAAGACTCGTCCCTCTTCTTATGCCACTTGAAGTGCCTGATCATTTCCTCCTTCTTCACAAACACCCTCCCGCTACAGTCCAGACAATGAAAGTGCTCTCTGCAGCCCAGTTCTTTGCAGTACGTACTGCCGCATTCTTGACTGGATGTATATCTCCTCACATATCGGGAATAATCGATGATCGGTTGGGACACGGACGTCTTCGAACCACTCATCAGAGAATCCGCTACCGGAGACATACTCTGCCTGAGCAAGGCTGTGACAAACGAGGGAGGATCGTATTTATTAAATTAAATCGATTATTAAGTCGACGTACGAAAAAAGATTTCATAAAAAAAAAAAATAAAATCAAATAAACAAGAATATTTTGATAACGATTGTCTGCTTTTATTTAATATAGAATAGATATTACGTTAATATAATTTTTATTTAGCGCATAATATATGCTATATTAACGAAATATTTGTTAATAAATACTGTCGTAAATCTAAAAGTTGCATCAAATTTCGAATTTAAAAATCGTCAGATCTCAGTGGATCACAGACTGCTCTAGAAATCTGCGCGAGGTTTCCTTCTCGTCACGACTTTCCGTGCGAGCCAGATGGGTATTCGGTCGATACCAGCTGGTTCGCTGGTACACGTCCCTCTACAAGCAACCATCTTATTTTACCGACCGTGTGTTCTGGGCAATACTATCATTCTGGATAATACGGTTCGCGTTTAAATCGCCAGAGGAGACGCGCATACCAGAATGACTTCTGATACACATACCGCGAGTTATGAGCGCACCGTTCGTCGACCTATGGCACTCTCCCGCGCGACCGAAAACTGGTTGTCCGATGGGCGCGCATGGGTATGCCGCGAAATAAAAGAGAGAGAGAGAGAGAGAGAGAAAGAGCGAAAAAAAGAGAGCGCGGGAGAGGAAAGAATGGTCAGCGTAAAAAAAACTATCGGGTCGATCGCAGTACACATATGCAAAAAGCGCGGCGTGGCCGCGGGCGAAGCGGAGGCGCGTAAGCATTTACCTCGGCGTGTGCGTTCATAGCTCTCCTAAAAGACTCGAAACGGCCGCGGCACGCAAGAAAATATTGAGCGCGAGACGCAATTCGGTTGACCAATCCTCGCTCGCGATAATTATCTCCCGAGGTAATGCGCACACGAGAGATGGAAATAAATTGCGCGCACATACCACGCCGTTCTCCCCCTTTTTTTGCCTAAACGAATAATTCTACAGTTAAAGCACTCTCAAGTGGTCGTATTTGCATTTCTTGTCAGAATGTATTTAAATTTTATTATTCGGGCACGCCGAATGCCGCGGGGCCGGCAAACCTCTTCCACAACTGCCCACTTGTGCTTTTCCGCCGGGCATTAGATTGACACATTGTAACATCGAAGAAATTCAAATCTGCAAAATTAAGCAGCATGAGATGTGACGTACGAAAAGATAATTGTATATAACAGCTAGACCGTATCAATGAATTAAGAACAAAGGGACATTGCAGCCACATTGATTTATTGGACGCTGCGGAGCCGATCATAGGAAGATAACAAATCATGTGTCACATGGCCCGAAACCGAGTGTCCTCCGGGCTCGAGTGTTTTAATCCTACAACATCTATCACACGCGTCATCCAGCGTTTGGTGCACCCTACCAGGACGAGGTCGATTCTCAGAAATTCCTACTTGCTGACTGCAAGGCGCGCGCGTTTGAATGTCCGCGTGTTCAGGAACGAGTTTAAAAATTGTCGAATATTTCTCGTGGCTCGCGAGGACTCCCCGCTCTTCGTGGTATATATGTGCCGTCAGAAACGGAGGGAACGCGCGTACATTGGCCGTTCGTGCGTTTCTGCAAGAGCGTATACGCGCCTCAGTACAAAAAGAGAAAGGGTTTAGTCTGCAGAGAGAAAGAGAGAGAAAGAGAGAGAAAGCGAAGAAAGAGGGACGAGTGTTACAAGAGGGAAAAAAGTGTGGCGAGGGAGAATTCGGCGCACATTATTCTCCTGCGATATAACGGAGAAACGTAGATCTTTGGATAGATGCAGCGAGTCTTTTACACACCTTATTATATACGTTATTTCTACGCGAATCCGAAAGTTCTCCCGGCCCTCACGTGGATCGGATCGCTCCTCTCCAGCGAAGTCGAGTAACTCCGGCCGATTTAATAATAAGCGCCGGTGTCACCGGATATGCTTCCAGTTACGCGTCGTTGCGTAACATTCGGTTACGGCGATTAACTTATCCTTTGGCTGAGTAATTACGCAACGTAGCTGCGTATCTCGATGTCGCGTATCTCGCGCAGCCGCTCATTAAAGGCACCTTTGGCTTTCACGCTGCGGGAAACTATTGTTTGCACAAATTTATAATCCGCGTTGGCTTGGCTGCCGCTGCGCTATACGTTGTTTGCCGGGTCGAAGCTTCAAGTACGTAATCGAGGAGTGCTCCTTCTCGGGCCAAGGCCTAGGTACAAGGCATCGACGTATTAATCGAAGATAAATATCAAACAGCCAGAGTTCGTCCCGGGAGAATATAATGTGCACACGGTTTGACCAATTCCTCTTTCGTATCCAAGAATGTCAAACATTTCGACGCTTAATTATGCAAACCGGGAAGCGTGCCAAAATCGTGATAGTACGTAAGTGAAACACACCGCAGCCTTGAAACGCCTCGAAGAAAGAAAAAACTGATCGATTTACAGTCTCGGAACACAACGAATGACGTCGTTCAAATTAAAACACTTGATGTTACGGAAAAGGATAGAACGTCTCATATTCCACCTTATTATTTGCAACGTTAATATATCCAATTATTTTAACTTTAATTTTAACTCAAAATAAATTTAATTAATTTTAATTACATGATTAAGTTCGAATAGCGAGAAACAACAATGTTCTGAGTCACGATTCGAGATTCAAACTCTAGAAAATTAAATTTTATGAAAGCTCGTCATGCTTATTAAGTATTACATCGCAAAAAAATGCAAGATGATCTAATGCTCCCCTTCCACGAGAAGGGGGAGTATCATATACCACCCACACGGAGCCACGCACGTTACCGATGACACCAAATGGAGAATATGCACGACGTGACGGGGCTTAAAGAGCAAATCTTAAAAAATATGTGAAACCCCCAGGACGACACGTAGTCAGGAGGACTCCCTTCCTTCTCGCATCCAGCGGCTTTGAGCTCGAACCCTTTTATACGTAGTTCTTAAAGCTGCTCAGAGAGCGGGAAGTCGGGAGCCGATCCCAAACCGTGGAGAGATGGAAACGGGACAACCATCCGAGAGCCGAGAGGCGCGGCGAGGAGGGAGTCTAAAATTTTCAAAAAGACCCGAACCTGAAAAGACCCCGTATTTCAGGGTCGCTTTCCTTTTTTATCATTTAATCCGTGGGCCGAGCGAATAACCCTTTATACGAGGTACCACGCAGAAAACGGTCGCTACCTCCATCGTGCGCTCATGCGCGCGCGTATCGTTCCCTCTCGCTCTCTCGCTTGGTGCACTTACACGTGTGCTCACACGTACGTTTATATACGCGCGCACGGAGGGGTTCACGCAACCTATGAAAGTGCGTGTTTGGATAATGCGTGGAGTGCCCGCTGCGCTCGCCAATTCGTCGTCTTAGCCACGGCGACCCCCATTGAACGCTTTTTCTTCTCGAGAGGTTCTAAATACCGGTGAAAAAAAGAAATATGTGAACAAGCACCGAAGTACATGCCCTCACTCGCCGCTTTTTCCTTTACCCCCGGTTAGGTCTGCAACCCTTCCTCGATGGTCCTCGTCGCGACATTGTTTCCGGAAAAATGGCTTCGCGAATGGTACCGCCGCGCCGCGCCGACCAGATGCGATTTAATAACCCAGAATCAACGTTAGAGTACTTCATATCGATTCGCAGCACTTCTGCCGTATGGCGAGCGAACAAAGGCTAATTTCCTTATCTTTATTTTGTTCCCAATATACGATAGTTGCCACAAGATACCCATTCTGAGCGACATAATGAAATATACATTTAACGAAATTACAGTCAATAGATCCGAGATATTTTCCATTGGAAATTCATAATATTACGCCGTATTTTTAACGCAATCAGAACATGCTGGATATAGTTCGATAATAGAGGTAATTGAATATGTCAATAGCAATCGTTTGTATTAATACGAGTAAAAGTCAACTGACTATCGTGACCGATGGGTTTCTAGCGTCTGTCCAAACGCGAGCACGGAGTATGTCGGCGCCAGCATCAGCGGGAACTCGTACAAAGGGAGAATATATAGGGAAAGAGTAGGTGATAAGGGGGACCGAGAGGCGAAGTGAAGAAATGTGAGAGGGAGAAAGTGAACGGAAAGGGAGAGAAAGAGAGAGCGAGCGACACTAAACTATTCTAAGATCCGCGAGAGTGTCGCGAACTTATTGTCTCTCGGCAAATGCGGCGGCGTTATTTCTGTCAAAATTACGTTATGGTTCCTATTCTCCCGTCCCGTGGAGACCCCTACTATTTAGCACCTTTTTTCTTTCTGTGTATAGCCTGTTTCTACTTATCTCTCGCTTCCCAATCCATCCATCCATCGCGCTTTCTTATCCCTCAGCTGTATGTTTCTCTCTTTTTCTGCTCCACGCTGCGTTTCTCGAAGCAATAATCATCGGATTCCGGAATGAACATTACATGGATTGCATAGTGAGAATGATGAATGCACACTTATAATTTCATCAAAAAGAGATCTACTTTTTTGTTATTTTTTTTGTCGAGCTAATATCAAGAAAACTGTTCATCTGCAAATCTTTTAATGATAAAAAACTCAGCATTTAAAATCTCGAACATTTCCATTCTTTAAACGTTAGTCATTCTCAATTGACTAAAAATCATCGCAAAGCTCTAAGTGGTCTATTAGCTTCTAACGTGACAAAACTTAATTCAAAATACATTTCTGGAATAATTGGCGCCACAAAGAGATTGCCGTCACCCGTTTAGCACCTTCTCTGTTGGCGTGACGTCGCCGCATTTCTTCTGGAGACTCATCCTTTTCTTATTGCCCGACGCGACCGTCGTAGGCTGTAGAATCATTCGGGACGAGAATAAACGTCGTTATGGCCGTTCTCCCATTCGTGGCGAACGGGTTCATTATAATTAGTCCGCCCTCTTTACCGGGGGAGGTAGCGCGAGGTGAAGACCAAAGGAGAGAAAGAAAGGATAGGTTCATCACCGACCCCGCATCGCTCTGTTTTGACTTCGTCCAAGACTTCCATATTCGCACAAGTTGATTTTGATTGATGCACATCAAATGATGCAATTGATTTCAATGTTGGATCGTTTCATGATATCTCATAACAAAAAAAGAATCATCTTCATAGAGATATCGCCTAATTAAATTTTAAACGAACATATTGAATTGTCAAATGAATGATTTAAACCGCTTAATATAGCTATGCATAAGAAATTTTAAAGATTTGATAACAGATTTTTAATAATTCAGAAAGATTCGATCTCTCACTACACTCTTATTGTTTCCACTTCGATGCGCACATGCCTAATGTACCTTCTTTCATCCAATCAACGTCAGCGCAGTTAGCTTATGCAACTCGACGATCTCAACGTAACGGTTTTAAGAAACGGGTACACGTGTCGTGACTTTCCTGTCGGAGAATCGAGCGTTAAACAGATGCTTGCAGATGCGAGCGTCGACGTGATGATACCGCCTTAGGATTTACAGCATACACGCGACAATTTTACGATTGGCGCCACGATCATTCCTTTCGCGACGCTAGCATTAATTTAAGGAAATCGAGAAAACAGTAAAAGATCGGACTTGCCTATCAGCCTTTTATATCGCAAAAATAATATCTTGAATTAAAACGAATTGAAACACGCCGCTTTAATTCTGCTTTCCTTCGATTTTGTTTCACAACGGCGCGTTTGTTAATATCGTGGCACCGGTATCGCTTTACCCACAGTAAATGAACGGGGGGGGTTCACCAGTCTCTCTTTCTTTAATCCGGCTCGCCCTCGTCCCGCCGGACGCTGTCGCGTATAGATTTTTTTCGGGGCAGTATTACACGCGTACTACTTAATACACCCTCTTACTCTCCTTCCCCTTTCCCTTGACCCCCTTCTACAACCCCTTCCTTTTTAGAACGTTGCGAACCCTCTGCGCCCTTACTTATGACGGGCGTGTTAAATTTAACGAAGGGACGCGTTGCTGTGCCAAATATTCGGATACAATTTTCAAATCAAATGTACAAATAAATTCTCGCTCTTTATCGATATAAAATAATTCTGCAAAATTGTATTCTTTGTCAAGGAATTTCGGCATTCTATAATTTCTGTCCACATTTGTAACAGAATGTTCTGATATGATCATACGTATAATATATAAGTATGTTGGTGTTTGAGAGCATAACGAGAGTAGGAAACACTGACAGTGAAAACACTAGTACGAAGCTTTTGTCTTGATGTCGGAGACAAGCATGCGATACTCGGCACTTAATACCCTTCCTGCAGTTTTCACATCTAGCCCCCAGTTTTACACTAAACGCACTCCCTCGTGAGCTTACTTACGTAGGACGCGCAAAGTTTTTACGAGGGGAAATTCTGTGTGTAACATTAGGCCCGATATAAGCGCGCGCAATCTACCCCCTCGCACGCACACGATTTCTCCCTCCATTGGCCCCCAAAAAATAAACAGAAGCGAACCCTTTCTACAAATTCAAATAGCCGGAAGGGGAAACCGCCGCGCCGTGCCGGCTTGTTCCTCGCGATCCTCTTTCTCGCTGCTCTTTGTTCGACTTTCGAAAACTTTTCGGCGAACCCGACAAAACGCGGCTCGCCACGGATCGGCGATCCGCTGTCAAAACAAGAAATTCGATTCCCGTGATCGAGAGAGAAAGAGTCTCCCTCACTCGCGCGATAGATCTTCATTCAGTGAATTTTTTGGCGCGGGGGGCGACACGGGGTAGCGCGGATGAAGAAATAAAGAGATTCGACATCGGGGAAATCTATCAATGATAAAAGTCGTAATAAAACATTGGAAACCGATTACCCCTATTGGTGATCGAATAAGGTCAAAGGGAAACGATTTGTCGCAGCTATTGGCAATTGTAAAGCCGTCAAAGCCAATTGAATTATGACTCAAAACATTAGTATTAATATTAAAAATGTAACTAATGTTTACCAGCAATTCTCAACTGCGACTGGAAATAGTCATCTTACTGTTCGCACATTGATATTTTATTTATTACTGTCCGATTAATAAAGTTCACATCGACTGTTAATGATCAATGTAATATTGTGCTTTCCGCCTGCTGGTCATGTAATCTTCTGGTACCGCGCTGCGTAAGACCAGATTAGCGTTAATCGTTTCGTGTTAGCTTTCTAGAGAATTAAGTCCTCCTTTCACTCGTTCGCCTTTGCTGGTCTGGCCAGCGGTTAGTAAAACGACTGCGTTCATCTGTCTTCATCTGTTTCGAATTTGAAGTAGCGGCGTGCGTGATAAACAAGAGTTGTAATACGCACGATGCCAACAGCGTCGATCGCGATGGCAACAGTGGTCGGTTATCTGTCCGCGTTAATAATGGCATGCCAATAAACAATTTCATTTCCGCGAGGAAAATTATGGGCGAGCACGCGCAATGGATTCTCAGCTTCATATTTCTCGCAGGATGGTTTTTTGTTTCTCCCACTTCGCCATGTTGCCTGAGAAAAGCGCGCCCGAGTCACAGCTCGGTGCGGCCGGCTCGTTAACGGAAATTTACGACAAACTGGCACAACGAGCTTGTTCTATCCGCGTCATACAGACTCACATGTGTACCGGGAAGGTATCCTTCTGATGCGCGAACGCGCCCGCGCCGATTTTTCTCTTATCCGCACCGCACCGGTACGAAGCATTCCGAAGTTTTACTAAGTACCGCACAGCAGCCGTGATTTACGAGATCGCGTATCCAATAACTTTGAATATTCTTGGGGCGCGGTTATACGACTGTTAGCTTAACAAGACGGTTAGACGAGCGCATAACGAGCGCGGGTTACTATTTAAGCGCGCCACTATTTTTCATCGACGCCAAGAATCATGAAATTATTCTCTTGCTTTTCTCCCATTTCGCCTTCTGTGGTATGCCAAGCAACGTCCGAATGCAGTTTTACTTGTGGCTTTATAATAAGATCTATCAAAAAATTATATGATTTAACAATGACTGCAAGTTTAAAAATATTCTGCAAAAATCACTAAAAATGATTATTTTTCTAAGAATAATTTCCATGAATTATATTATTATCAATATCTTATTGTTTTAATTATTATCTCGCTCATACTTTAGTGTTTTCAATAACCATTTTGAGCTTTTAAATGTTCTTGCGCCAAAGCGGTCTTCGATCACGCTTCGAGCAACGATTCGTCAATTGGCTATTTTTCAACACTAGCATTGGCAGCCCGCACGATTTCGAAAGACCGAGGGTCGTCCACAGCGGGGTAATTAAATTTAGAATATTTTTTAAATTTCTCCGATTCCACTCGCATGATTTGGCACGCGTTGTGCCTATCGTCTCCGCCTCGTTGTGCGAACAGGCAAAGAAAGAGATGCAAAGCGTGAAAGAGAAAAACAGGCAGGAACAGTTCTTGGCGATCTTTTATATTAGAAAATTCACAAGACCGTATTGATAAATTATCGACATATCAGAGACATTTGGAAAGTATTCATTAACAAAATAGAATGATGCAAAAATTAATATATACTTCAAATATAATGGAATTTAAATCGAAAATAATAATGCTATATAATAGATTCAATATTAATTTTTAATATTAATTATTCTCTATATATCGTAAGACATTGAGTAAGTTTACTTTTCATAATATGTAATACTATATCTCATTACATATACATCAAAGTTTATTGATTTATTGATTTATGCGTTAATCAATAGCAAATGATCTATAATGAAAAACTCATCTCCGTATCCAAATCCTTTCACACACGGCTTTGACCCTCTGAATCTTCTCGGCCGTTTTAGTTTGGCCTAGCGCTAAAACAATCAGCGACTTCGTGGTCTTGGTCTCGACCCTCTTCGACCCTCTTTAGCTCTCTCTTTCTCTTTCTTCTCTCTTTCTCTCTCCTTCTCTTTCTTTCTCTCGGCCGTTTCCACCGCGCGCCGGTACTCGCACGGAGGCCGCCAATTCTCCTTTTTCTTGCTTTTCGCGTCAAGCGCGAAATAACAGACGGACGACCGATGGAGCCGGAGGGGTGCCGAAGGGGAGGCAACGAAGAAGGAAGAGTCGAAGAGCTAACTCGAATTACTAAAACGCCGAAGTGGCAACGAGCTCCGGGCGAGCGAGTTACGGCGAGGAGCGCGCGGCGAAGAGCGCGAGACACGAGGGAGGAGAAAAGGTCTATTTATTAACGACGAGCTCGCGAGAGTCTGCGGTTTTCTTCGTTCTCGGGGAAAAGCAGGCCGCGCATCACAGATCACAGAGGATTCGCAGAAGAACGGAAAAGCAGCACCGTGCAATGTGCTAAAGTCGAGTGTTAAAACGCCGACTGCTTTTACAGTCGTTCTGAGACAATCGTTTCTGATGTCTGACAGAATTATCTCACGCTCGTTACAGCTATCAACGTTCCACTGAACATCGACATGCAATATCAAGCGCTCTTCATGACAGAATAAATGAAAAAAAAAAAAAGAAAGAAATATCGTCGAAAGAACTTGGACCGACATCATCATGCGTACCGATTTCGGAAATATATACATATATATATATCACGGCTCCTAAATCACCGTTTACTTTGTGATCGGAACCGGGAAGAATTAATCGCGGACACGTTGACTATAATGTTTCACCATGTATAACGAACTTTGTACGGCCCATTACAAACCAAGACTCCGACGACAAATGAAAGACGCAGCGCCGACGAAGAACGAGAGTCAGTAACGCGACAGAATGCAGAACAGTGGAAACGCAAAACGTTCTTGTGTAGAGAAGAGTTGCCTCTTCTTCCCCGCCGGAGAGAAGCGCGTTCCTTTCAATCTCTTTTTCGTCTTCTCTCTTCTTTCGCGTTCTCTGCGATGCTCCCCTCGGTCCCCTCTCGCCTGCGGCGCGGCGAGGCGCTTCGTTTCGTGATTATATTCTCGAAATAGTCAACCGGATGCCGGCCGACGATGCGCCCGCGGATATTCCGTATATTTCGGGAGACCCTTTTTTCGAGCACAAGTAAGATACGAGAGACGGAAGACGCGGATATGATCTAAAAATCCTGAGTAGAGTGATTCGGTAGGTCCAATTAGATAAGAGCCGATTTAGTCAAGGAAAATGGTAATCAAAAAACATAGAAAGATAGAAGAGCGTCTAATAACTCAAATTGACGTTTAAATTTCGATGCCGTATTTATTTTTAATAATGGAAACGCAAGAAATAGCTTAAAACACGTAGGTATAGCATCTGTAATTGAACTGCTCTGAATTGCAGCGGTTACAATCAGTGATTTGCACAGTCGGAAAGGCGCAAAACGCGAAGAAGCCGACAGTCGAGGAAGGCACAGTAGAAAAAGATCGGTCGCTTCGTCTCGCCGCGAGTGTGTCCGAGGGTGCTGACGAGCTGCCGTCGTCTCCTTCTCGGACGAGTGATTGATCAACGATCGGACCCGAGGGACACACCGTGTAATTTTCTCGGCGCGAGTCCACTTTCGAACTCGTCGGAGATGATTAAGAGTCATCCGTCGGCGATGTCTTCATTTCGCGGCAAACGCGGTGAAGGGCTTCACAGACCTATCGACGACGTTTAACTAGGGTGACGTTATAGAGAAGACGTTCCGCGTCTCTGAGATTGATGGCTGTTAACTGTTAGAGCTTGATGGAGATCGTTATTGATTCGATTTGGCTTCCAAGAGTTTGATATTATATCTTTAATTAGAGATTGATTGCAGAGAAATTGTATTTTCTTATTTTACTTAAAAATTTACCCTTTGTTTGAAATTACAATTATATTTAACTAAATACGGCCCGAGATAAGAATGTCGTACACCTCGCACTTCGGAGTTGAACTGCGTTGTTCCGTTTAATTCTAATTTTGTGCGGATAATTCGATATAGCCGATATGAGAATATAGGCATGTTCTTGGCGATTGAAAAATCGCGAAACGACGGCCAAGAAAAAACGAGGACGTGAAGCGACGACAGCAGGGTGGAGGAGACAGGGGAGACCATCGTCCGATCGAGCAACGATGGATTCCTGAGTTTCGAGGACGGCATGCGATTGCCAATAGCTGTTTCCCGATACAAATCGATCGGGGCCAATCGCGCGGCCAACATCGCGGCATTCGTTTCGTCGGTTTCGCAATTCCTTTTTCGAACCAGCCATTTTTATCGTCGCGTCGGTTGCTTCTAGCTTCTTTTACTCTCTCGAAATTGCATATGATAAAATACAACGCAATAAAGTACTGCGAAGAATTGAATTAATTAAGCTGGACACTATAATTAACGGTGCCAGTCAAAATCGTGGCGAGAATGGCGGGATTAAAAATTTGCATAAAACTCTTTCGGCATATATTCCATAATGAGGTAAATGACACGTTGCGCAAGGTGACGAGCGAAATCTCTGGCGTGGATCGTGATCTTCGGGATCATCCTCCGTGCAAAAAACGAGCGTAAACGAGCAGAGATTCGAGAATCCTCTCAGGGGCTTCCACCACTCCTCGGATTCTCGCTCTATTAATTAGCTCGCGGCAGCCTGCCCCCTGCTCTCCGTTAATTTACTCCACGAGTGTATTTTATTTTTCGCAAGGGTCCTAAGCGCGCTCCGGTCCCTTCGGGGTCTGGATCCCGCTCTATTAATTAGCCGAGGCCCTTTTTTCTCCGTGCGCTAAGTTCGCAAGATCCGTCGAATCCTGAACGGGGAAACCGGTGGACGGAGAAAAAGGAGAAGGGGACGTCTGTGGAATTCCAAGATCGATAAAAAGAATGGCAGATATTAATACTACTCTTGGTAGAGGATGATTGGATCTCTAAATATTTCGCGTGATATTGACATAAATCTCGTTATCGAAGAGTTCGGAACGTGTTACATTAACGTTCACATTTTTATATGTGATATGTGATTTTTTATTTCAAACCACGCTTCCATAAATATTGTACATTTTAATTATATATATAACGTTACATAGCAATAATTAATTGTTTCAATCTCGCCTCTCTATAATCTTCGGCTATTTCACTAACGGTGATTCAATATTCCGTGACATCACCTCCTTTTTATGCAAGCGAAGAGTACAACAAAGAGTACGTTTGCGGAAAAATGTCTTTCTGCAGCCCGATAGCATCGAAGCCACGTAAACGACACGGAACAGAGGGAAAAAAACGAAGAAAGAGTTGAAATCGCCGACTCTGAGAGCTTCGGATTGAAGAGACGAGGGAGGGTTCGGCGACATTGTGGTAGAGCGAAAAATGAGGGACGACATTCCGTCTGTGTACCGATGCATTTCGGTGACCGCCGCGACATCCTTTTAATGCGATGATCGCGATTCTGCGGGAGGTAAGAGATTAATAAAAAGTTGAGGAACGATAAATTAGACCGACGACGGGACGACGCGAGAAGACGTCGCCAGAAACGAGGGAGAGAGGGACGAGGATGAAGGGCCCCGTCACTGCCGTTGAGCCCCTTGGGGCCGGTCTGGCGATATAATAAATTTCATATATAAATAATAAAATTTCGTATATCTCCTCCGTCTTTAAGGCGCTGCGGGTTTTTACGAGACAGGGGATGACGACGGGAAGACGGTGATGACGGGCCGTTTCGCGAGAATGCCTGAGAACATGAGTGGACCACGAATTATGGCGCGAGCATTGTTTGCGTCCACGTTGATGAAATTGGCCATTGTCTGCGCGGCTCTAGGTGAACCACGCAATCGTTACCGCGAGTATGCGATGGTAGAAATTGTTACCACGTATTTTTATCGCCGTATCGAAAAATCTCGTCGCGAACAATAAAATCTGTCGCCGTCATCACAAACGAAGAAACAGCCCACAGTCAATGTTTCTCAATAATTCGATAAAGCAAAGCGTTTCAAAAAAAGAAAAAAAAAAGCAGAACGACGCATGCTGTAATTTACCTGTCAAATATTTACTTAGCGGTTAATTCGTAAAGTTTCAACCCCTTCGAAGCGTGGCGGACGGCGCGTGTAAATTCGTTTAAAAAGTTTCGAATGAACCATGAAATTCGTTTTCTTCTCCGTCTCCGTCGCTCTCTTTCACTGCACGTATCGCTTTTTAATGGTATTTCTTCAAGGCTAACGGTCGCTCGCCCGAGAAACGGACGTGGAAACAAAACAGCGATCGTCTGTCATCACAATCGCGTCATTCAATTTCGAATAATAAAAACCGTTTCGCGAGTTTTAACACAAACGAAAATTACCATGAAAATCAATAGAATTATATGCAAATGAAAAACTATCCCTTTTTTTCTTTTACAGAAACGATTGTTTAAAAGCAAAACTTCATGAAATGACAGATTATACTCTATTCGGGATTTTTCTCAAATATTATAATATTAAATATTTAATTATTTTTCATTCAAATATAGATATAAAATATTATAAGTGTTGTTTCATTCCACTTGTTAAATACAATTTTCGAGAGATTATTTTTCACAAAAAAAATTTCTCAAGATACTCTACGTTACTCCTTAATTGAATAATTTTTAAAGATTATATATAACTGTAGCTATATATGGGGCTATCGGAAATGATTCGGCAATTCTGTGACTATTATATATACGATTCCTACGATAATAGCCCAACATACCTTTCATAATCATTCAAATTGCTTACCAAAAAGTATATACGAAGGCAGTTAAAATAAAAAAGTCTTCTCCGCGTGTTATGAACAGAAACTAAAGGTCGCTGAGACTTTAACTCTTCGGTGCCTGAATCGTTGCACGTACGTACGTGGATCCGGCAGGTAATCTAGTGGGGGCGGCGGATCGTTCTCTCGGAGAGAAGGGGTCAACGGGAGAAAAAGCAGCGAGGCCCAGGAGGGCTCCTAGCCGGGACTATATGTAGAAAGCGGTGCACCAGTTATTTATCGTAGCTCCTGTTTATGCTTTATTTGTTATTTGCTTGCTTGCTCGGCCGCCTGCCCAGGTTTGCAACCCATGTAGGCAGGCACACGCGCATCTATGTACACCTATAATATCTATCTTCCAGACTCGTGATTTCGCGTTAACGAGTCTGTTTCGTGTAATTAGATATGTTGAGGGAGTCGTTTATGTAATAATTCCTCCCTCGATTCTATCAAAGAAAAACGTAATTCTAACAATTACTGTCTTCTAAGATAACTATTTAATTGCGACTTAATTACTCAAAACGATATATGTGCACACAACATATAAGAGACAGATAATTAAAAATCAATAAAAAAATATTAAGATAAATGATTAATTTTTTCTAAACTGTTAACGCTGTCATATTTCAAAGATTATGCGCCTCGACTAATTAAGTGATTCTCTTTACGAATTGACAGATGCGATCGTTAGCAATCAACGATGTCGATATCACTCACAGTCGTAGCGCGATAGCGAGGCTTAATTAAATTGTATTTGTACGAAATTGATGGTTACAGATATCAATGAGGCCATTAAACTTCTTCGTAAACTTATGTCGAACAGGTGCAGCCTGGTGGCACGTACAACGGCGATAATTGTTAAAGTCGTAAATTGTTATAATTAGTAAAGTCCACTGGTAGAATTTGGCGATCGAGAAAAATGCCTTTCATCTAGATAGATCAAGATGATGGAGTGTGAATTATTTTCTTTCTTTTTCCTCCAAAGATATATCTCACTTATTGAATTTATGTTCAGCGATAAAGCGGTTTCAATCTTAGAAGGTTTATTCCTTAGTTTAACGAGTCTGCAAAGATGCAGTATAATCTGATGTTTTGGAATATTAATATCGAAGTTACACGGTATATACATATGTATGCGATTTGATTGCGGAAAATTTATCTGACCAATTAAGAGCGGAGAGAAGCTTTATTAATTTAAAATTAATTTTTAAATGAGTTAAATGATACCAGTACTGGAAAATTTATGCTCACAATAGAAAAATATAGTAATCTAATGTGCGAGATATCAATTTCAAAATGAAAATAAAAGCGAGATTATTGATCTATATAGATAGACGTAATAGCCTACTTTTCGAGATACCAATCTTGGTAAATGACAGACTGATAGCAATTCCAGAAAGCTCATGCTTGTGGCGAATCTACCGAAGCTTAACAGACTAATGTTCGAATTACCAATCTCGCACAAGCACATCATACGTTTACATTGCACGTCGTTGATGGTCATCTTCTTCACGATGTAATGAAGGCACCTCGACGAAGACAAGGTGGCAGCGGCACGTCGATGTCAAACGCGGAGAATTAAAAGGACGACGACGGTATCGGGAGCGCACGAGGGGGGAAAATAGGAGGATAGCATCTTCAGTGAGAAGAAGAAGGAGAAAGAGGAGGAGGAAGGGGTGCACGGGGCTTACGGGAGAAGAAGGGGGAGGGAGAGACGAGAGAGGAGAGTCGAAGACACTGCGAGAAAGAGAGAATAATGCGTTAAAGCAGCAACCAGCAACTACTCTAATTGGCCACTTTGTCCATTTATTCGATTTATTTAAATTATGGGACAATTGACAGTAGGCATTCTATTTTTTAAATCTCCCCGGCCAACCGGCTGATTGGGCAAGATTGGCGTGAGACACTGGCCCCACAGATTCCCCAGTTGTGGGCTTAATCAGCTTTGATTGCTAGCGTCTCTCTCTCTCTCTCTCTCTCTCTCTCTCTCTCTCTCTCTCT